>NW_026512581.1:7500-80811 GCF_027579735.1 Bombina bombina | reverse complement strand
TTGAAAAATTATTACACTCTTTTGATGTGGTAAGGGCTTTGAAATACTATGTTGAGGCTACTAAGGATTTCAGGAAGACATCTAGTCTATTTGTTGTCTTTTCTGGTTCTAGGAAAGGTCAAAAAGCCTCTGCCATTTATTTGGCATCTTGGTTAAAGCTTTTGATTCACAAGGCTTATTTGGAGGCGGGACAGTCTCCACCTCAGAGAATTACAGCTCATTCTACTAGATCAGTTGCCACTTCTTGGGCTTTTAAGAATGAAGCTTCAGTTGATCAGATTTGCAAAGTAGCAACTTGGTCTTCTTTGCATACATTTACTCAATTTTACCATTTCAATGTATTTTGCTTCTTCTGAAGCAGTCTTTGGTAGAAAAGTTCTTCAGGCAGCTGTCTCAGTTTGATCTTCTGTTTATATTTTTTTTTATTTAATTACTTTATTTTATCCCTCCCTCTCTATTGATTCTTCTGTGAACTTCCACATCTTGGGTATTTTATCCCATATGATAATGTCACTAGCTCATGGACTCTTGCCATTTACATGAAAGAAAACATAATTGATGTTACCTGATAAATTCATTTATTTCATAATGGCAAGAGACCATGAGGCCTGTTTTTGGTGGTTATATTTCTCTTGTAAGGTGTATCCAGTCCACGGATCATCCATTACTTGTGGGATATTCTCCTTCCCAACAGGAAGCTGCAAGAGGATCACCCATAGCAGAGCTGTCTATATAGCTCTCCCCTAACTGCCACCTCCCAGTCATTCTCTTGCAGCTCTCGACAATAAAGGAAGTAGCTAGAGAGATGTGGTGAATTAATGTAGTTTATCTTCAATCAAAAGTTTGTTATTTTCAAATGGTACCGGAGTTGTACTATTTTAGCCTCAGGCAGAAAGTTGAAGAAGAGTCTGCCTGTGGTCTTTGATGATCTTAGCATGTTGTAACTAAGATCCATTGCTGTTCTCACACATAACTGAAGAGATGGGTAACTTCAGCTGGGGGAATGGCGTGCAGGGTCTCCTGCTCTGAGGTATGGCAGTTTTAAATTTTTCTAGAGAAATGAATATGCTAGAAAATGCTGACAATACCGGATTTATTTAAGGTAAGCCTGATTACAGTGATTTATAACGACTGGTATCATGCTTGCTGGTAAAGGGTAATATTTTCTCTAACATTGGTGTGTCCGGTCCACGGCGTCATCCTTACTTGTGGGAATATCTCTTCCCCAACAGGAAATGGCAAAGAGTCCCAGCAAAGCTGGCCATATAGTCCCTCCTAGGCTCCGCCCACCCCAGTCATTCTCTTTGCCGTTGCACAGGCAACATCTCCACGGAGATGGTTAAGAGTATGTGGTGTTTAGTTGTAGTTTTTTTATTCTACTATCAAGAGTTTGTTATTTTAAAATAGTGCTGGTATGTACTATTTACTCTGAAACAGAAAAAGATGAAGAAATTCTGTTTGTAGGAAGATGATTTTAGCAGACAGTAACTAAAATCGTTTGCTGTTTCACATAGGACTGTTGAGATGAAGTAACTTCAGTTGAGGGAAACAGCAGACTTTTCTGCTTAAGGTATGACTAGCCATATTTCTAAAAGACTGTGTAATGCTGGAAGGCTGTCATTTCCCTCATGGGGACCGGTAAGCCATTTTCTTAGTCTCAAACAGAATAAAGGGCTTAACATGGGCTATAAAACTGGTAGACACTTTTATGGGCAAAATCGATTGCTTTATTTGGGCATTTTATACATGTTTATGCTGGTAATTCACACTTATAAACTTGGGGAACGTTTTTTAACGTCAGGCACTGTGTTAGACACCTTTTCCAGTCAGGAAGGGCCTTCCCAGTTGTAGGCTGAGCCTCATTTTCGCGCCATTACTGCGCAGTTACTTTTGATAGCAAGAAAAGCAGATGCATGTGTGAGGATCTGAAAGTGTTTGGGAAAAGTTCCTAGAAGGCTTCATTTGGTATCATATTCCCCCCTGGGTTTGGTAAAGTCGCAGCAAAGGCTGTAGCTGGGACTGTAGAGGGGTTAAAACTGTAACCTGCTCCGGTTTCGTTAATTTAAGGGTTAAAGCTCTCAAAATTGGTGTGCAATACTTTGAATGCTTTAAGACACTGTGGTGAAAATTTGGTAAATTTTGAACAATTCCTTCATATTTTTTCACATATTCAGTAATAAAGTGTGCTCTGTTTAAAATTTAAAGAGACAGTAACGGTTTTGTTTAAAAAACGGTTTTTGTGCTTTATTGACAAGTTTAAGCCTGTTTAACATGTCTGTACCTTCAGATAAGCTATGTTCTATATGTATGAAAGTCAATGTGTCTCCCCCTTCAAAATTGTGTGATAATTGTGCCATAGCGTCCAAACAAAGTAAGGACAGTACTGCCACAGATAATGAGTTGCCCAAGATGATTCATCAGATGAAGGGAGTAGACATGGTTCTACATCATCTCCTTCTGTGTCTATACCAGTTTTGCCCACGCAGGAGGCCCCTAGTACTTCTAGCGCGCCAATGCTTATTACTATGCAACAATTGACGGCAGTAATGGATAACTCCATAGCAAATTTTTATCCAAAATGCCTGCATATCAGAGAAAGCGTGATTGATCTATTTTAAACACTGAAGAGCAAGAGGGCGCTGATGATAATTGCTCTGTCATACCCTCACACCAATCTGAAGGGGCCATGAGGGAGGTTTTGTCAGATGGGGAAATTTCAGATTCAGGAAAAATTTCTCAACAGGCTGAACCTGATGTTGTGACATTTAAATTTAAATTAGAGCATCTCCGCGCACTGCTTAAGGGGGTGTTATCTACTCTGGATGATTGTGACAACCTGGTCATTCCAGAAAAAATTATGCAAGATGGACAAGTTCCTAGAGGTTCCGGTGCATCCTGACGCTTTTCCTATACCCAAGCGGGTGGCGGACATCGTGAATAAGGAGTGGGAGAAGCCCGGCATACCTTTTGTTCCCCCTCCTATATTTAAGAAATTATTTCCTATGGTCGACCCCAGAAAGGACTTATGGCAGACAGTCCCTAAGGTCGAGGGGGCAGTTTCTACTCTAAACAAGCGCACTACTATTCCTATCGAGGATAATTGTGCTTTCAAAGATCCTATGGATTAAAAATTGGAGGGTTTGCTTAAAAAGATTTTTGTACAGCAAGGTTACCTTCTGCAACCCATTTCGTGCATTGTTCCTGTCACTACAGCAGCGTGGTCTGGTTCGAGGAACTAGAAAAGTCGCTCAGTAGAGAGACTCCATATGAGGAGGTTATGGACAGAGTTCACGCACTTAAGTTGGCTAATTCTTTTATTTTAGATGCCGCTTTGCAATTAGCTAGATTAGCGGCGAAAAATTCAGGGTTTGCAATTGTGGCGCGCAGAGCGCTTTGGCTAAAGTCTTGGTCAGCGGATGTATCATCCAAGACAAAATTGCTTAATATCCCCTTCAAGGGTAAAACTCTCTTTGGGCCAGAATTGAAAGAGATTATCTCAGACATCACTGGGGGAAAGGGCCACGCCCTCCCACAAGATAGGCCTTTCAAAGCCAAGAATAAGTCTAATTTTCGTTCCTTTCGTAATTTCAGGAACGGACCGGCCTCTAATTCTGCATCCTCTAAGCAAGAGGGTAATGCTTCACAGACCAAACCAGCCTGGAAACCGATGCAAGGCTGGAACAAGGGTAAGCAGGCCAAGAAACCTGCTGCTAACAAAACAGCATGAAGGAGTAGCCCCCGATCCGGGACCGGATCTAGTTGGGGGCAGACTCTCTCTCTTTGCTCAGGCTTGGGCAAGAGATGTTCAGGATCCCTGGACGCTAGAAAGAGTTTCTCAGGGTTATCTTCTGGAATTCAAGGAACTACCCCCAAGGGGAAGGTTTCACATATCTCACTTATCCTCAAACCAAATAAAGAGACAGGCATTCTTACATTGTCTAGAAGACCTGTTAAGGATGGGAGTGATACACCCAGTTCCAATGGCGGAACAAGGAATGGGTTTTACTCAAATCTGTTCGTAGTTCCCAAAAAAGAGGGAACCTTCAGACCAATTCTGGATTTAAAAATCCTAAACAAATTTCTCAGAGTACCATCGTTCAAAATGGAAACCATTCGAACGATTCTACCTACCATCCAGGAAGGTCAATTTATGACTACCGTGGATCTAAAGGATGCGTATCTACATATTCCTATCCACAAAGAACATCATCAGTTCCTAAGGTTCGCCTTTCTGGACAAACATTACAAGTTTGTGGCCCTCCCATTCGGGTTAGCCACTGCTCCAAGGATTTTCACATAGGTACTCGGGTCCCTTCTAGCGGTTCTAAGACCGAGGGGCATTGCAGTAGTACCATACTTGGACGACATTCTAATACAAGCGTCGTCCCTTTCAAAGGCAAAGGCTCATACAGACATCGTTCTGGCCTTTCTCAGATCTCACAGATGGAAGGTGAACATAGAAAAAAGTTCTCTGTCTCCGTCGACAAGAGTTCCCTTCTTGGGAACAATAATAGATTCTTTAGAAATGAGGATTTTTCTGACAGATGTCAGAAAGTCAAAACTTCTAAGCGCTTGTCAAGTTCTTCATTCAGTTCCACGTCCTTCCATAGCTCAGTGCATGGAAGTAGTAGGGTTGATGGTTGCAGCAATGGACATAGTTCCTTTTGCGCGAATTCATCTAAGACCATTACAACTGTGCATGCTGAAACAGTGGAATGGGGACTATACAGACTTGTCTCCAGTGATTCAAGTAGATCAGAAGACCAGAGATTCACTCAGTTGGTGGCTAACCCTGGACCACCTATCCCAGGGAATGAGCTTCCGCAGACCAGAGTGGGTCATCGTCACGACCGACGCCAGTCTAGTGGGCTGGGGTGCGGTCTGGGAATCCCTGAAAGCTCAGGGACTTGGTCTCGGGAAGAGTCTCTTCTCCCGATAAACATTCTGGAACTAAGAGTGATATTCAATGCTCTCAGGGCTTGGCCTCAGCTAGCAAAGGCCAGATTCATAAGATTCCAATCAGACAACATGACGACTGTTGCTTATATCAATCATCAGGGGGAACAAGGAGTTCCCTGGCGATGAAAGAAGTGACCAAAATAATACAATGGGCGGAGGATCACTCCTGTCACCTATCTGCGATCCACATCCCAGGAGTGGAAAACTGGGAGGCGGATTATCTGAGTCGTCAGACTTTCCATCCGGGGAGTGGGAACTCCACCCGGAGATATTTGCCCAGTTGACCCAATTATGGGGCATTCCAGACATGGATCTGATGGCATCTCGTCAGAACTTCAAGGTTCCTTGCTACGGGTCCAGATCCAGGGATCCCAAGGCGACTCTAGTGGATGCACTAGTAGCGCCTTGGACCTTCAATCTAGCTTATGTGTTTCCACCGTTTCCTCTCATTCCCTGGCTGGTAGCCAGTATCAAGCAGGAGAGGGCCTCGGTGATCTTGATCGCTCCTGCGTGGCCACGCAGGACTTGGTATGCAGACCTGGTGAATATGTCATCGGCTCCACCATGGAAGCTACCTTTGAGACAGGACCTTCTTGTACAGGGTCCATTCGAACATCCAAATCTGTCTCCCTCCAGCTGACGGCTTGGAGATTGAACGCTTGATTCTATCAAAGCGTGTGATTTTCAGATTCTGTGATAGATACTCTGGTTCAAGCCAGAAAACGGTAACTAGAAAAATTTACCATAAAATATGGAAAAGATATATCTGCTGGTGTGAATCCAAGGGATTCCCATGGAATAAGATAAAGATTCCTAAGATCCTTTCCTTTCTACAAGAAGGTTTGGATAAAGGATTATCTGCGAGTTCTCTAAAGGGACAGATTTCTGCCTTATCTGTCTTACTACACAAACGACTGGCAGCTGTGCCAGATGTTCAAGCATTTGTTCAGGCTCTGGTTAGGATCAAGCCTGTTTACAGACCTTTGACTCCTCCCTGAGTTTAAATCTAGTTCTTTTAGTTCTTCAAGGGGTTCCGTTTGAACCTTTACATTCCATAGATATTAAGTTGTTATCTTGCAAAGTTTTGTTTTTGGTTGCTATTTCTTCTGCTAGAAGAGTTTCTGAGTTATCTGCTCTGCAGTGTACTCCGCCCTATCTGGTGTTCCATTCAGATAAGGTTGTTTTGCGTACTAAGCCTGGTTTTCTTCCAAAGGTTGTTTCCAACAAAAATATTAACCAGGAGATAGTTGTACCTTCTTTGTGTCCGAATCCAGTTTCAAAGAAGGAACGTTTGCTACACAATTTAGATGTAGTCCGTGCTCTAAAATTCTACTTAGAAGCTACAAAAGAGTTCAGACAAACATCTTCTCTGTTTGTCGTCTATTCTGGTAAAAGGAGAGGTCAAAAAGCAACTTCTACCTCTCTTTCCTTTTGGCTTAAAAGCATCATCAGATTGGCTTTGAGACTGCCGGACGGCAGCCTCCTGAAAGAATCACAGCTCACTCCACTAGGGCTGTGGCTTCCACATGGGCCTTCAAGAACGAGGCTTCTGTTGATCAGATATGTAAGGCAGCGACTTGGTCTTCACTGCACATTTTGCCAAATTTTACAAATTTATACTTTTGCTTCTTCGGAGGCTATTTTTGGGAGAAAGGTTTTGCAATCCGTGGTGCCTTCCATTTAGGTAACCTGATTGCTCCCTCCCTTCATCCGTGTCCTAAAGCTTTGGTATTGGTTCCCCAAGTAAGGATGACGCCGTGGACCGGACACACCAATGTTGGAAAAACAGAATTTATGCTTACCTGATAAATTACTTTCTCCAACGGTGTGTCCTGTACACGGCCCGCCCTGGTTTTTTAATCAGGTTTGATGAATTATTTTCTCTAACTACAGTCACCACGGCACCCTATGGTTTCTCCTATTTTTTCCTCCTGTCCGTCGGTCGAATGACTGGGGTGGGCGGAGCCTAGGAGGGACTATATGGCCAGCTTTGCTGGGACTCTTTGCCATTTCCTGTTGGGGAAGAGATATTCCCCACAAGTAAGGATGACGCCGTGGACCGGACACACCGTTGGAGAAAGTAATTTATCAGGTAAGCATAAATTCTGTTTTTATTGTTTACTCACATTACTAAATAGATATAACGTTTGATTGAAGTGTATAAACGTTTATTACATATTGGTGATAAAACTTTATTCTGAGGCCCTTTTTTCCACATGGCTGTCTAGATTTTGCCTAGGGATAGTTTTTTAAGGCCCTCTCACTGTGAGTACAGGTTGGGAGGGGCCTATTTTCGTTTTTGCAGCTTGAGACATCCAGCTTCCCTGAAGGAGTCCCCTGAACATTTAGGACCTCTCTAAAGGGTTTTTGTGCCTTCCAAAGTCGTCGTATGGCAGAGTAGGGCCACAGTAGAGCTGTGGCAGTTTGTTGTGACTGTTTAAAAACGTTTATATCGGACTTCCGGTGGGCGGCGTACCAAGATGGCCACGGACTGAAACTGCTCCGTCTCAGCTCTTGTTATAGCAAGAATTAGTAGCCACACTTTTAGCCATCCATATCACCCTTGGCAAGCATTGTGCCCGGGTACCTACCAGGATCAAGATTTGACATCTCTTGGCTCCCGTGAAGTCATTAACAGAGAGAGGAGAACTGGCGCAACATTACACACTGTTCACAATATAGTAAGGAACAGACACAGAAATGGAAGCCTTTTCCACTGAAAGGGAACTCCGAGCCATGACTATTTCTCTCAAGGACCTGCTACTACCAGCTCTGGATAAAATAGAACTCACACTACAGAAATTGCTGACGGAAACTCAAGTCGGGAACTCCTTGAGCCCCTTTTCAACATGGCGCCGATTCACAGCAGAGGCATCTCAGGATAATGTCCACATGACTCCAGAGGTGCATCAATCAGAGCACAATGTGGGTTCGCAGGGGCAGCAGGCACACAATCCAGCTTTACTGGACACCGGCTTATTGGACCACCGCTCCCGCACCCAAGACAGAGCAGTAGAGATCGGCACAGTCATGAGAGATGGAGTGCCAGTGCAGAGGAATATGGTAACAAGAAATACATGTGTATCGCAGCGTGATACTGGAACTTGCTTGTCTATTCAGCAGCTGCTGAAGAGTGCACTCTCCTATACAGCATGTCAGACATATGGCGACACATTGCTCCGAGAATCAAGACCGCTTGTTACTCAGCTAGTACACCCATCTGCAGCAGGGCTGTCTACAGCTGCCTGCAGCCTCAGCTCCCACGTGGAGAACAATGGACGATACATTCGAAGGGCAATGGGCATCGGCTGAGTGCCAGTACAAATGAAGCCACTATGAGTCAGTTCAATCACAGGTACTAATTTTGTGAGAGGCGACTCGTTTCAGAGCTCACTATACTCAGTCCAGCGTTTTGATTATATAGAAACCCTATCGTATGTGGAACAGAATTGACTCCAAGGATTCCCCAATTATATGTGCTGCAGCAAAGTTGTGCTTTTTTTTTTTTTTTTTTTTTATGCTCCTCTATGAAAGACACTTCGGGAGAACTCTGATCATAGGTGCCCTTTATTATGATTATTAATTGTTGTTCACAACTGCTTGGCTTTATACTCGCAACTTCTGTGCCAACATAAAGGGACAATACTTCTAACTGTCGCAGTAGTTACTATGAAGAACTGCCGTAGTGAAGACCAGCTATATAAATATTTACACTAATGTTTATCTCCTTTACAGCGCCCTTGGTTGTTTGTGACCTGACTCCACACACAGTGTTAGCCTTATACTTTCGGAGCTTGGTATACTCTCATCCTTTCTCCTTACAAGCAGATAGCTGCTTGTACTGTGGCTAAGTTTTCAATTTTATTTTTAATCTCGTTTATTACAATCTAGTACCTGTTGAAATGTTTAGTTAATGTTTTGTTGTTGACATTTAGCAATGAGATAACCCTGGAAAGTCCTATTTTATTTTTCAGATAGTAAGCTTGTGACAACTCATGAATAACGTTGTTAAATATTCAATATTTCTGAACAACCTAATTTATTCCCAGTTGAAGTCAATTGTATCCCAGGGCGAAATGCCTATACCGCTGCTAACCTTTTGTAACAACCACACATTATATAAGAATTTTATCACAGTATAGCAGTATCAATTCTAACTGCATTATCCCACTTAAGTTTGCAGTCATATATAGAAATGTAAGCAGTTTATATTCCTGCCTCAGGCATGGTTATCTTGGTGCCTTTGATACACAAGAGCAGGCTTATTCCCCTCTTTTTCTTACTACTGAGACTGTTGCGTAGCAAGATATGAGCATTTATACCCACTGCAAAAGCTATGTTACTTCCTAACGCTGATAGATTACTATGCGAATAGGTACCATAAATATGCCCAGATCTCCTAACTATTATCTTTCCAACAGCGTTTGGAGCATTCAAAAATGGCCAATGAATTAGTTCATCATGGTACATATCAACCCTCTACAATTTTGAGAAATACCACCTATAGACCTTCAAGTTACTTTAAGGTATTACCTATAAGGCCCCCCTGGTATCTACTTTGGGCTGTTTGTGTCTTATTGTTTATTTTTTGTTTTGTATTTAGTTAAGTTTTATTTTGAGGTTTTTGGAGGTTTAGAGTTTATAAAATGGAAAAACTCCAATATGGAGGTACATTTGGATGTATGCCAAACTGTTCTTTGATCTGTGATAGATTTTTGCAGCTCTCACTTTCCTCCTTAACCAACTACCAGACCACTGTTTATTAAAAGCAAACTATTGGGCAGTATAACCTACTATTAAATTCAGATATGCCTTCACAATAACACTCATATCAACTCATAGGATCAATAGTCTTATTAATTTAAAGGCATAAGCTTGCTTTCCTGGCAACACCAGGTAGCTTATATGCGGACACCCCTCATACACGCATAATAGGGATGGCAATGGCATACCCCTGAATTCTCTGGGTCATCTGGAAATGTGTTTAATAATCTTAATTTTCATAATTGTTGTTTGGTTGAGGAGTTCTTATGTGTGTATTGTCTTAGTATTCTGTTAATTTTGTTTTTGCTAGTACTTATTCTCCTGTAGTAAGAGTAACTATCTTCAAGTGTCTAATGTAAGTAATATTTTGATATGTCATGTGCTCTGACACCTAATGTATTAGAAGATACTTCCACCACAATATAACTTGGCTTACATACATATACTCAATACTTATACGGATCTCATCTCACCCCCCTTTAAACCGTGTTTATCAATTCCAATCCTCACTTATAAATAACCATAGTATATCAGGTCTTATCCCACAAGAACTAGCCCATCTCTACAAAATGTTTATGTATGAGGCCTGCAAGCACTCTCAGGGTTGTACCTTCACCTAATACTTAACCTGGTACCTTAACCTAATACTTACACAATGTTGCAATTCACGGTGAACCTAAAACTCTAAATAAGTGGAGGTTTTCCACATTAGCTTCAAAGGGGGACATACATATATATATATACTCTCCGTGATAGAAGGTACTAGTTTACTTTATTTTAGTTTATTATTGTTTGGTTATGCTATGTTAGTGTAGGTTTTATTTAGTTTAGTTTAGTTTTGATGATACTATAAAAATTAGGGACACGGGTGCAACATAAGAAAATGCCTGAATAAGCTATATGTACCTCTAAATACATAAATGTCTTTCATCTTTCTCAAAAATACGCGAACACTGTATATCGATGCTTATAATGTAACATTTAACCTAGAACTCTGATTGTAACTTGTTTTCTGTATTATTACTCTGAGTGCATATGAATATGTTGTCTTGCTCCTATGTCTCTTCAATAAAAAGAATTTAAAAAAAAAAAGTTTCAACCAAGAAGCCAAGGAAATAGCAGATGCCTTCTGAACTTTCCTAGGACCAGAAAATAAAACAAATAGACTGGAAGTCTTCCTGAAATCTTTAGTAGCTTCCACATAATATTTCAAAGCTTTTACCACATCCAAAGAATGTAAGGATCTTTCCAAAGAATTCTTAGGATTAGGACATAAGGAAGGGACAACAATTTCTCTACTAATGTTGTTAGAATTCACAACCTTAGGTAAAAATTGAAAAGAAGTCCGCAAAACTGCCTTATCCTGATGAAAAATCAGAAAAGGAGACTCACAAGAAAGAGCAGATAACTCAGAAACTCTTCTAGCAGAAGAGATGGCCAAAAGAAACAACACTTTCCAAGAAAGTAGTTTAATGTCTAAAGAATGCATAGGTTCAAATGGAGGAGCGTGTAAAGCCTTCCCAACCAAATTAAGACTCCAAGGAGGAGAAATTGACTTAATTACAGGCTTAATACGAATTAAAGCCTGTACAAAGCAGTGTATAGCAATCTTTCTGTGAAATAAAACAGAAAGAGAGGAGATTTGTCCTTTCAAGGAACTTGCAGACAGACCCTTATCCAAACCATCCTGAAGAAACTGTAAAATTCTAGGAATTCTAAAAGAATGCCAGGAGAATGTATGAAAAGAACACCATGAAATGTAAGTCTTCCAAACTCTATAATAAATCTTTCTAGAGACAGATTTGCGAGCTTGTAACATAGTATTAATCACTGAGTCAGAGAAACCTCTATGACTAAGCGTTCAATTTCCATACCTTCAAATTTAATGATTTGAGATCCTGATGGAAAAACGGACCTTGAGATAGTAGGTCCGGCCGTAACGGAAGTGGCCAAGCGGGCAACTGGACATCCGAACCAGATCCGCATACCAAAACCTGTGTGGCCATGCTGGAGCCACCAGCAACACAAAAGACTGTTCCATGATGATCTTGGAGATCACTCTTGGAAGGAGAACTAGAGGCGGGAAGATGTAAGCTGGATGATAACACCAAGGAAGTGTCAGCGCATCCACTACTTCCGCCTGCACATCCTTGGACCTGGACAGGTATCTGGGAAGTTTCTTGTTTAGATGAGAGGCCATGAGATCTATCTCTGGAAGACCCCACATCTGAACAATCTGAGAAAACACATCTGGATGGAGAGACCACTCCCCTGGATGTAAAGTCTGGCGGCTGAGATAATCCGCCTCCCAATTGTCTTCACCTGGGATATGCACCGCAGAGATTAGACAGGAGCTGGATTCCGCCCAAGCAAGTATCTGAGATACTTCTTTCATAGCTTGGGGACTGTGAGTCCCACCCTGATGATTGACATAAGCCACAGTTGTGATATTGTCTGTCTGAAAACAAATGAATGGTTCTCTCTTTAGCAGAGGCCAGAACTGAAGAGCCCTGAGAATTGCACAGAGTTCTAAAATATTTATTGGTAATCTCACCTCTTGAGATTTCCAAACCCCTTGTGCTGTCAGAGATCACCAAACAGCTCCCCAACCTGAAAGACTCACATCTGTTGAGATCACAGTCCAGGTTGGCCAAACAAAAGAAGCCCCTTGAACCAAACGATGGTGATCTATCCACCATGTCAGAGAGTGTCGTACATTGGGATTCAAGGATATTAATTGTGATATCTTTGTATAATCCCTGCACCATTGATTCAGCATACAAAGCTGTAGAGGTCTCATGTGAAAACGAGCAAAGGGGATCACATCCGATGCTGCAGTCATGAGACCTAAAACTTCCATGCACATAGCCACTGAAGGGAATGACTGAGACTTAAGGTGCCGGCTTGCTGCAACCAATTTTAAACGTCTCTTGTCTGTTAGAGACAGAGTCATGGACACTGAATCTATCTGGAAGCCTAAAAAGGTGACCCTTGTCTGAGGAATCAAACTTTTTGGTAAATTGATCCTCCAACCATGTTTCCGAAGAAACAACACTAGTTGATTTGTGTGAGATTCTGCAGTACGTAAAGACTGAGCTAGTACCAAGATATCGTCCAAATAAGGAAACACCGCAATACCACGTTCTCTGATTACAGATAGTAGGGCACCCAGAACCTTTGAAAAGATTCTTGGAGCTGTTGCTAGGCCAAATGGAAGAGCAACAAATTGGTAATGCTTGTCTAGAAAAGAGAATCTCAGAAACTGATAGTGTTCTGGATGAATCGGAATATGAAGGTATGTATCCTGCAAGTCTATTGTGGACATATAATGTCCTTGCTGAACAAAAGGCAGAATAGTCCTTATAGTCACCATCTTGAAAGTTGGTACTTTTACATAACGATTCAAAATTTTTCAGATCCAGAACTGGTCTGAATACATTTTCCTTCTTTGGTACAATGAATAGGTTTGAATAAAACCCCAAACCTTGTTCCTGAAGAGGAACTGGCATGATTAACCCTGAAGACTCCAGGTCTGAAACACACTTCAGAAAAGCCTGAGCGTTTACTGGATTTACAGGGATACGTGAGAGAAAAAAATCTTCTCACAGGAGGTCTTACTCTGAATCCTATTCAATACCCTTGAGAGACAATGCTCTGAATCCAATGATTTTGGACAGATTTTATCCCAAAATCCTTGAAAAACCTTAATCTGCCCCCTACCAGCTGAGCTGGAATGAGGGCCGCACCTTCATGCAGACTTAGGGGCTGACTTTGGTTTCCTAAATGGCTTGGATTTATTCCAATTTGAGGAAGGCTTCCAATTGGAAGCAGATTCCTTGGGGGGAGGATTAAGTTTTTGTTCCTTATTCTGACGAAAGGAACGAAAATGGTTAGAAGCCTTAGATTTACCCTTTGGTTTTTTATCCTGAGGCAGAAAAACTCCTTTTCCCCCAGCGATAGTTGAAATAATAGAATCCAACTGAGAACCAAATAAATTATTACCTTGGAAAGAAAGAGATAGTAATCTAGATTTAGATGTCAATTCAGCATTCCAAGATTTAAGCCACAAAGCTCTTCTAGCTAATACAGCTAAAGACATGGATCTAACATCAATTTTGATAATATCAAAAATGGCATCACAAATAAAATGATTAGCATGCTGCAGTAAGCGAATAATGCTAGATATGTCAGAATCCAATTCATGTTGCGCTAAATTCTCCAACCAGAAAGTTGATGCAGCCGCAAAATCAGCCAAAGAAATAGCAGGTCTGAGAAGATGACCTGAATATAAATAGGCCTTTCTTAGATAGGATTCAAGCTTCCTATCTAAAGAATCCTTAAAGGAAGTACTATCTTCCATAGGAATAGTGGTACGTTTAGCAAGAGTAGAAATAGCCCCATCAACTTTGGGGATTTTTTCCCAAAACTCTATAGATTTTGCTGGTAAAGGATACAATTTTTTAAACCTTGAAGAAGGAATAAAAGAAGTACCTGGCTTATTCCATTCCTTAGAAATCATATCAGAAATAGCCTCAGGAATAGGAAATGCCCTGGAGAAACCACAGGAGGTTTAAAAACAGCATTTAAATGTTTATTAGACTGAACGTCTTACCTCAATATCCAAAGTAATTAACACTTCTTTTAATAAAGAACGCATATACTCTATTTTAAATAAATAAGTAGATTTGTCAGTGTGAATGTCTGAGGAAGGATCTTCTGAATCAGATAGATCCTCATCAGAAGAGGATAAATTATTATGTTGTTGGTCATTTGAAATTTCATCAGCTAAATGAGAAGTTTTAAAAGACCTTTTATGTTTAGTAGAAGGTGGAAATGCAGACAAAACCTTCAGAATAGAATCAGAAACAAATTCTTTAAAATTTACAGGTATATCATGCACATTAGAAGTTGAAGGAACTGCAACTGGCAATGCACTATTACTGATGGAAACACTATCTGCATGTAAAAGTTTATCATGACAACTATTACAAATGACATTCGGTGGAATAATTTCTACAATTTTACAACAAATACACTAAGCTTTGGTAGAACCAATGTCAGGCAACAATGTTCCAGCAGAAACTTCTGAGACAGGATCAGATTGGGACATCTTGCACAATGTAAGAGAAAAAAACAACATATAAAGCAAAATTATCTATTTCCTTATACTGTATGATAGTTTCAGGAATGGGAAAAAATGCAATAGCATAGGCCTCTGATAGAGAAAAAAAGCAAGAGGCAAACATACAAGGGGTATTGAAATAATGAAAAAGTTTGGCGCCAAGTATGACACACAATGTAACGTAAACTTTTTTGGCGTCAAAAATAACCAGAAATGGCACACTCGCGTCACTGATGACGCCGCTGTGTGAAAAGTCTCGGCATCACGTATGACGCCGGAAATTATGAAGTTGCGTCATAAACGTATTTTTTCGTGCCAAAAATATTTTTGCGCAAAGAATGACGCAATAAAGTTTAGCATTTGACACACCCGCGGGCCTTATACCCGCAATTGCAAAAAGTAGTCAATTTGAAAAAAGACTAAACCCCAGGTTAGAAATACATTTCTTAAAATGTTTATATTCCCAAATATGAAACTGACAGTCTGCAGAAGGAAATACATGAACCTGACTCATGGCAAATAAAAGTACAATACATATATTTAGAACGTTATATAAATGCATAAAGTGTCAAACCATAGCTGAGAGTGTCTTAAGTAATGAAAACATACTTACCAAAAGACACCCATCCAGATATAGCAGATAGCCAAACCAGTACTAAAACAGTTATTAGAAGAGGTAATGGTAAATTGAGAGTATATCGTCGATCTGAAAAGGGAGGTAGGAGATGAATCTCTACGACCAATAACAGAGAACCTATGAAATAGATCCCTGTTAGGTAAATCATCGTATTCAATAAGTGATACTCCCTTCACGTCCCTCTGACATTCGCTGTACTCTGAGAGGAATCGGGCTTCAACAATGCTGAGAAGCGCATATCAACGTAGAAATCTTAGCACAAACTTACTTCACCACCTCCATAGGAGGCAAAGTTTTTAAAACTGAATTGTGGGTGTGGAGAGGGGTGTATTTATAGGCATTTTGAGGTTTGGGAAACTTTGCCCCTCCTGGTAGGAATGTATATCCCATACGTCACTAGCTCATGGACTCTTGCAAATTACATGAAAGAAATACATATGTCAGGGCTGTTAAAAGAAATGTTTTGAATAATGTTCCATTATAAGAACCCTGACATATGTATTTTTCATGTGTGTCCCGCTTTAAAGCGACAATATGGCCACCCTAAATCTAATGTCTTCTGATTTTGAGCTATCCATCCCTGATTGATGCTTCACTCTCCCTTAGAGTTCTATCCAGTAAGTCTGTTCCCATCATTATAATCTTCATATTAAGGTGATGCCAATGACTTAATGGTCTTGCTTAGCCATTTTATTAATTATAATGAAAAACCCTTTGATAGAGAATAGGATTTCTATGTTTAAACAACACTCTGTAGCTTGTGGAAAATACTATGAGCTAGATTACTAGTGGAGCGGTATTTAGAGCTCAAGCGCAAATACCACTGAAAATAAAATAAACGCGTGTGGGTTAGCGCGCATATTACAAGTTGAAAGAAATCCGACATGCGCAAGCTTCAGAAGGACACATCGTTAACTTCCTCTCCCCATAGAATTCAATGGAGCACAATTAAAAACAAAAAAAACCTAAAACTTCACTCATGCGCTAACCCAACAGCGTTTGACCAAGTGTGCTCAACCCAACATGAGTTATCAAATATTTTACATTCCAATGTTCTTCAGATAGAAGAAATTTTTTCTTTTTAATTTTAAATATATATTTCCATATATATCTGAGGATTTTTTTGGAAATATATATATATATACAGTATATAATAACAAAGAAGATAAATGTGAAGAACATTGGAATATAAAAAATTTACAGTAAATACATAGTAAAACACGTTATTAAATATTAAAATTGAATAAAAATTATTTTTCATGTTTTAAGGTATTTGAGTGGAAAGGGCTCCAACGTGTATATGCATGTGTATATATGTATATGTGTGTATATATGATTTTATATACATATATAAATGCATAAGTACATATGTATATATATATACATACACATAAATATATTATAGCTCTTTCCATTCAAACACCTTGTCATATACCTTATACTTTTTAACTCTTATAACTTTTCTTTATTAATATTTATATGACATTTTTTATCAGATAGTTTATATCTAAATGTAACTTATTATTTTAATGTTTTTATGTTGTGTTTGGTGCAACCTTTTTTTTTAGGCCTAACCCTTCACGCAAAGAGGCCTATTTAACAAATGTCTGTCGGACCTGATCCGACAGTGTGGATCAGGTCTGACAGACATCGCTGAATGCAGAGAGCAATACGCTCTCCGTATTCAGCATTGCACCAGCAGCTCTTGTAAGCTGCTGGTGCAACACAGCCCTCTGCAGACTCGTGGCCAATCGGCTGCCAGCAGGGGGGGTGTCAATCAACCCGATCGTACTCAATCGGGTTGAATTCCGGCGATTCCTGTCCGCCTCATCAGAGCAGAAATTGTGTTTCTGGCGAGTCAGAAGAATCGCCAGAAACACGGGCCCTCAAGCTCCGTTCGGAGCTTGATAGGTAGCCCCTATGTCTTTTCTCCTGCATGTTAACTCTCAACTTGTCATATGAGAGCAAGTTCTGTTTCTTACAGAATGAGGTTGCCTTTCACCATCCAGATCTTTAGACAGACATATTGCACAGCAACAATGAATATGCCTAGGCTTTTACTCTCTCACCTTTTTCCTTTGGAGTGTATATACTCTTGTCCGTCTGTATAAACAGGTATCCCCTCTGGTATGACACAGGGATGGACACAGCTCGCTTTTTATCACCAAGAACACTGCTCTCTACTGCTAGTTGGACATATCTGTTGACTTTTGTAGTATCCAACTTACAGGTAGTTGCCTGAAGAAAAGTGATCTGAGAAAATAAAATGATAGAAGTAATTAGGAATACAAAATAACATACAGAGTGATAAGAAATATCAATGTCAATATACATGGAGCTTGTCATGAGATGCAGGCCATATGCAGGACACAGCAATGATGGTACAACTCTATTTTATTACAGAGCATAGCAATTCACATCTAGTCAGGTTGATAGTACTAAAACTCACTGCGACACAGACACCGGACCTAAGCCCCGCCCCCAAACTAGTGACATCACATCCTGCTCTCATCACATCTTCCCCTTTTTCAAAGGCAAAGCATACATTTGCATATAACAGATAACAAGGTACACCAACAGAGTATACAACAACATTATAAAAACAAATAGGTTAGAAAACATGAACAAATAAATTACATCCTGACTTGGACATCGGGGTAGACTACCCTAGTCCACAGTGACCATGGGATTATTCTGCCCATACTTCCAGTCACTGTTCTAGCTAAAGTCAGTCCCTATATCGGGCCGGAAGTTTCACCACTCTTCCGCTTGATGTAACTTTGCAAGAACTGTCCTCTGATACAGAAGATGGTGAATTAGAGTCTGCTGGAGGCAAAGATATATCCCCGTTGTGGTCTTGCTGAGGGGAAGGCACCTCTCTTAGAACAGGGGATCCCACCGGCGGTGGTACTGAGGAATCCAGTTCCAGACTCTCAGGTACAGACTGAAGATGTCTTCGGTTACGGCGTGTAACCGTCCCTCCCCCCGTAAGGACTGTATAAGACCTTGGTTCTGGAGAGTGGCCAACTACCGTAGCAGGCGTCTTCCATTTCTTCAAATCGTCCAGTTTAATTCTGACACTTTGGCCCGCCTTCAGTTCCTGTAAGGGCCTGACAGAATGTCTCCTGTCGTAGAAGAAACGATAACCCTTTTTGGCCTCTTCATCCCTCCTAAGGACTTCGTCCCGAGGAACAGGGCCAGGCGGCTTGAAGACACCCACTGAGGGTAAAGTGGTGCGAATCTGGGGTCCTAGCATCAGCTGTGCCGGGCTAAACCCGGTGGCTTGAATGGGCGTCGCCCTGTATGACAAGAGGGCTAGGTACGGCTCAGATTGCTTTAGAATGAATTTTGTTGTTTGAACTGCCCTTTCAGACATTCTGTTGGCCTGCGGATAATGTGGACTTGACGTGGAATGTACAAAATCATACTCCCTGCTGAAAGCACTGAACTCTGTAGAAGCGAACTGCATACCATTATCACTCACTAGCTCCATTGGAATGCCCAAGCGGGCGAACAAGCTCTTCAGGCGAATGATAACGGCCTGACTTGTGATATCATTCAGGGGTGCAATTTCCAAATACCTGGAATAGTAGTCGATCACAACAAGAAACTTTTTCCCGTGCAGTTCACACAAATCAGCAGCTATTTTCTGCCACGGCCCGCAGGCAGCGGAGTAGACATCAAGGGCTCCCTTCTCTGAGTAGGCCGGCGTTCCCGGCAAAAGGCACACTTAGACACATGATTTGCAATGTCGGAGCTGATCCCAGGCCACCACACAGCTGTAGCTGCCCTTTCTCTGCACTTTGTAATGCCTAAGTGGCCATCGTGAATCCTGTTTAACATCTCTTTCCTCATGCTGACAGGAATTACAATGCGGTCTTGGAACAGCACCAACCCCTCCAGCTCCGTGAGCTGCGACCTCTCTGGCTGGTAAGCACTTAAAGACATCCAGGCTGCCCGGCTCTCGGGCCAGCCTTCTTTTATGTACCTTATAACTTCTTGCAGATCTGTGTCCAAATATGTCTCTCTCTTTATCTCTTCCAGTTTCCTTGAAGAAATGGACTTAGAGGCCAGAACTGAATCAACATACACTTTCACATCCGATTCTGTGGAGGATTCTTCAGCAGCAGCCAGCGGGAGCCTGGATAGTGTATCTGCCACAACCAGTTGTTTCCCCGGCACATGCACTGCCTGAACATTGAACCTGAGCAGTCTCATTAAAAGTCTCTGGCATCTCAAGGGTGTTTTGTCAATGTCCTAAGAATTGATTAGAGGGACTAGCGGTTTGTGGTCAGTTTCCAGACTAAATTTCTCCAAACCCACTAGATAACGCTGAAAGCGCTCACAGGCCCAAACTGCAGCCAGGCACTCTTTCTCAATTTGAGCGTATTTTGACTCCGCAGCCGTCAGTGTGCGGGAACAGTAGGCGATGGGCTGTAGTTTGTTGTCATTCAGCTGTAGGAGTGCAGCCCCCAACCCATAACTGCTTGCATCGGCACTAACCACAGTCTTTTTTGAAGGGTCGTAGAACCCCAGCACTGGGGCAGACCCCAGCAGGGACTTGGCATGTAGAAAAGCTTTTTCTTGTGAAGGTCCCCAGACCCAGGCAACGTCTTTCTTAAGCAACTCTGTGACAGGGTGTAAAACTGTTGATAAATCTGGAAGAAACTTGCCCACATAATTTACAAGGCCCAATATCTGTCTCAGCTCATGTACATCAGAAGGGCTCTTCATCTGTGCAATAGCACAAATTTTCTCGGGGTCTGGCTTGATGCCATCCCCGTTGATGATATGCCCAAAGTAGCATAATTCAGTTTTCCTAAAATTACATTTTTCTTTATTCAGCTTCAGCCCAGACTCTTTGATAGCCTGTAGCACACAACTTAAACGCTGATCATGCTCCTCCACTGTAGACCCATACACTAGAATGTCGTCCATGATGACCGCTGTGCCCACGTGGTCACTCAGGAGAGAACTCATTTCCCTTTGAAAGATTTCAGGAGCGGAGGATATCCCAAAGGGGAGTCTGCAGAAGCAGAACCGACCTACCGATGTGATTAAGGTAGTCAGTTTGCGGCACTTTGGATCCAGAGGGATCTGCCAAAAGCCGCTAGAAGCGTCTAATGTGGAAAAGGACTTCGCCCGAACCAACTTCGGAGCTATATCTTCTAAAGTCGGTAGCACAAATCTCTCTCTCTTCACTGCCTCATTCAACCTTTTCAGGTCCACACAGATGCGCACCTTTCCATTTTTCTTTGCAACTGGAACAATGGGAGCACACCAATCAGTCGCTTCAACAACCTCTTCAATAACCCCCATAGACTTCATGTGCATAAGCTCTTTCTCCACTTGAGGCATGAGCGGGAACGGAATTCTATGAGGAGTAGAAATACTGTATGGGACTGCGTCACTTTTGAGCGCTATACGGCCAGGTTTGCAGTTCAGTAGGCCCAACTCGCCAAACATATCTTCGGAAATCTCATTCACTCTGGCCACGAGGCCCAAGTCACAGGCTGCTTTTCTGCTCAATAAACTATTAACACACTGGCCTCGGATCACATGCACCCACATGGTGAACTTCCTTTGCTTGTACTCACAACTGGCAAGAAATTTCCCCACACAATCAATGCGGCCACCAGGACTATGGACATTTGTAGTAACCTTCGCCAGCTGGGGCTGTCGAGGCAGTTTCATAAATTCAGCAAAAGACATTACAGTGATATCTGCTCCTGTGTCAATCTTAAAATCAACTTTGGCTCCCATTACAGTAAAAGTAACTTTCCAATCTTCCTCTGAGCTTGTCCGTTCCACAACAGACCCCACAAAAGACATTTCCTGACCCTCCTGGTCACTGTCCACCTGCATCTCCTTAATGTATTCAGTTTTACACACCACTTCAAAATGGCCTATTCTGTTGCATTTTCTACATCTTTTATCTCTGGCCGGGCATATAGCACTCTGATCATGAGCCTGGTAGCACCGTGTGCATCGGCCATGTTGCGCCCATCCACTTCTAGGCCTTTCCAGTACTTTAGATCTACCGCTCACACTGTGCCTTTCACTAGCAGTTTTCCTAGATTGTTGCACTTCATCCACAATACTCTCAGACCTCAGATCAGCACTCTGCTTTTTCACCAGTTTACTCTGGCGGGCCATCCTAATAGCACCATCTAATGTTAAATCAGGCTCTAACTGCAGCTTCAGGGAGACTTCAGCATCTGCAATTCCAATAACTATTCTGTCTCTGATTTGCTCTTCTTTAGCAACACCAAACTCACAGAATTCAGCTAATTCATACAGGCTGCGCAAAAATGACTCCACAGATTCTCCCACACGCTGATTACGTTTGTGAAAACAAGCTCTCTCATGAATCACATTTCTTTTGGGCACAAAGTGGGCACTGAGTTTATCCATAACTATATCAAAGTTAAATTCTTCCCCTTCTTGGAAAGTAAAAGCATTGAACACTGGCTCCACATCTTTCCCCATAGAGTATAAAAGAGAATTAACTTGTACTTCACCACTCTCCTTGTTCAGTTTGGATGCAATCCTGAAGCGCTGAAACCGCTGACGCCATGGACCAAGCTGCAGGCTGAGAGAAGTCAAAAGGCTCAGGTGGGGTAAACTTTGACATTGCAATCGATCAGGAACAGAAGCGTAGTCCAGAACTTCTGACACCATGTCATGAGATGCAGGACATATGCAGGACACAGCAATGATGGTACAACTCTATTTTATTGCAGAGCATAACAATACACATCTAGTCAGGTTGATTGTACTAAACTAACTGCGACACAGACACCGGACCTAAGCCCCGCCCCCAAACTAGTGACATCACATCACATCACATCCAGTCCAAGATATGTAGATGAAATGACCACTGTAGAGACAATGAGAATAAGACAATGAAATACATAGACATTCAAGGATACTAGGCCTTCTCTAGTAATAGGAATTTAAAGTGGTGTCAAATTTTAATATTATGTAGTATGGAGGTTTGGTTAATACTGTATACATTACAAGTTTGTTTAAGGGACACGAAACCCAATTTTTTAAACAATTTGCAAATTGACTTGTATTATCCAGTTTGTTTCATTCGCTTTGTATCCTTTGTTAAAGGAGCAGCACTTCAATACTGAGAGTTAACTGAACACATTGGATGAGCTAATGTCAGGAACCATATTTGTGAAGCCACCAATATGCATGGGCGTGGTGATGACGTCAGCAGCCGGAGACCCGGAAGTGAAGACTGTAGAAAGGAAACTTAGGTAACTAGATGCAGGAGTTACATATTCACCCCCCTCGATCTCAACTTCCTTAAGAAACACCCAAAACCCACTATCTGAAACATAATTACCTGTTATTTCAAATAGTTTGTGTCTTGGGTATGTAATGTTTAAACACACTTAAAAAAAAATAAACACTTCAACATATTTACACTTATAATAGACCATCAAAAAGGCTTAGAGACCCCCATGACCTCTTGATATAAAGCCCATAAATCCCTCTTTAAACCAAAGCCCTTATATAAGTTTTAATTGCCAGTTAATCACTGTAGTAATTTGATCACTTTGCGTTAATAAATATGCTTTAATTTGAGTAGAGGCTCATGGGAGCTCCTATGAGCACAACAAAGTGATATAAATATACTCAAAGGCCCTAATTTATAGGAGGGGCACCCCTTGTTCTTTTGAATATAAAGTTTGTAAAAAAAAACTTAAGTAAACATTTATATATATATATATATATATATATATATATATAAAAATCAACTTTAAGTAAATCCGTCCTCCTCAGGTCAACCACCCGGATGTTCTGTGTAGAAAATATAACTTCACCAAAAGACAGAAACAAACCAGGATTTTTTCAAACGTGGAGTCAAAATGTATTGACGTTTCGGGGAGTAAACCTCCCCTTCCTCAGAACAACATAGATAATAATACTAATAAGCGCACTCTCATCAGCAGGAATCCTAAGAATCAGGGTGCAGAAGTAGTCAAATATTCATCCAAAAAAATCTCACTCTCTGGATTTAAGCACAGCAAAGGTTTATTCGGGATGTTCTTGGAAGAAGAAGAGGTTGCGCTTGGAAGAAGACTTCACTGCCTGGAACAGGACCTTCTCCACCAAACTTCAGGAACCGTGATTACCAACCTGGGGGTTAGATTTAGGATTTTTTTAAGGTTTTTTGGGCGGGATTTGTTTTATTTAGATTAGGGATGGGCAGAAAAAGAGCTAAATGCCCTTTTAAGGGCAATGCCCAAACAAATGCCCTTTTCAGGGCAATGGGTAGTTTAGGTTTTTTAGTGTTAGGGTATATTATTTGGGGGGTTTTTTACTGTTAGGGGGGGCTTTGTGTATTTTCTTGAAAAAGAGCTGATCATCTTGGGGCAATGCCCTGCAAAAAGCCCTTTTAAGGGCTACTGGTAGTTTATTCTTAGAGTAGGGATGTTTTTATTTTGGGGGGGTCTTTTTTATTTTCATAGGGATTAGGTTTAATTTTGATAAATTTGGACATTTGATTTTTTTATTTTCTGTAATGTTATTTTTTTATTTTTTTTGTAAACTTATTTTTTTTGTTTTTGTAACTTTAGAATGTATTAGTTTAGGTAATATGGGTTTATTTAATGGGGTGTTAGGTTAGGGGTTGTTAGGTTAGGGGGTGTTAGGTTAGGGGGTGTTAGGTTAGGGGGTGTTAGGTTAGGGGGTGTTAAGTTAGTGTACTGTACTTAGTTATTTAAATAGTTATTTGCGTTGTGGGTTTTGGCGGTTTAAAGGGTTAATAAGTTAAATTGGTTGATTGTGATGTAGCAGTTTTGCGGTTTAGGGGTTAATAGGGTAAACAAAATACTTTTAGCCAGATTACGATTTTTGCGTTAGGAGCTATGCAGTATGTATGTATTGGGTACTTGTAAAGCGCGGCTAATCACCCGTAAGGGTCTCAAGGCGCTGCTCATTTTATTGACCTCGGAAGGATGAAAGGCTGAGTGGACCTCGCCGGGGAATGAACCTGTAACCCTTGGGTTACTACAGAGCTCAGCCACAGTGCCTTAGCATGCTGAGCTATCTGTCTGGCTTGCTGAGCTATCTGTCCGGCTATGCGGTGCTAACGAGCAGTTTTTTCTCACCGCTCACTTACCTGCAGTGCTGGTATTACGGGTTTTTACAAACCCGGCGTTAAAAGGCAAGAAGTAAGCGTAGAGCAAAATTGTGCTCCATACCGCACTTAAGTCAGCGTTGAGCTGGTTGTACGTGCTTGTGCACGATTTCCCCATAGGAATCAACGGGGAGACCTAGCTGAGAAAAAGTCTAACACCTGCAAAAAAGCAGCGTAAAACTCAGTAACACAGCCCCATTGATTCCTATCGGGAAATAAAACTTATGTTTACACCTAACACCCTAACATGAACCCCGAGTCTACATACCCCTAATCTTACACTTATTAACCCCTAATCATCCACCCCCGACATCGCCGACACCTGCATTATATTTTTTAACCCCTAATCTACCGGTCCGGACATTGCTGCCACCTACATTATATTTATTAACCCCTAATCTCCCTCTCCCAATGTCGCCGCAACCTAACTACATTTATTAACCCCTAATCTGCTGCCCCCAACGTCGCCACCACCTACCTACATTTATTAACCCCTTATCTGCCGCCCACAACATCGCCGCCACTATAATAAACATATTAACCCCTAAACCGCCGCACTCCCGCCTTGCAAACATTAGTTAAATATTATTAACCCCTAATCTGCCGTCCCTAACATCCCCGCCACCTACCTACATTTATTAACCCCTAATCTGCCGCCCCCAACGTCGCCGCCACTATACTAAATGTATTAAACCCTAAACCTAAGACTAACCCTAACCCTAACACCCACTAACTTAAATATAATTTAAATAAATCTAAATAAAATTACTATCAATACCTAAATAATTCCTATTTAAAACTAAATACTTACCTATAAAATAAACCCTAAGATAGCTACAATATAACTAATAGTTACATTGTAGCTAGCTTAGGTTTTATTTTTATTTTACAGGCAAGTTTGTATTTATTTTAACTAGGTAGAATAGTTACTAAATAGTTATCCAATCAGCCAATAGGATTGAGCTCACATTCTATTGGCTGTTCCAATCAGCCAATAGAATGCCAGCTCAATCCTATTGGCTGATTGCATCAGCCAATAGGGTTTTTTCTACCTTAATTCCGATTTCTGATAGAATTCTATTAGCCAATCGGAATCTAAGGGACGCCATCTTGGATGACGTCATTTAAAGGAACCGTCATTCAGTAAGAAGACTCCGGATGAAAAGGATGCTCCGCGTCGGATGTCTTGAAGATGGACCCGCTCCGCGTCGGATGGATAAAAATAGAAGATGCCGTCTGGATGAAGACTTTTGCCCGTCTGGAGGACCACTTCGCCCGGCTTGGATGAAGACTTCTCCTGGCTTCATTGAGGACTTCGGCCCAGGTGGATGAAGACTTCTGCCGCTTCCTTGAGGATGGATGTCAAGTCTTCAGAACAGTAAGTCGATCTTCAGGGGGTTAGTGTTAGGTTTTTTTAAGGGTGTATTGGGTGGGTTTTATTTTTAGGTTAGGGCTTTGGGCCGCAAAAGAGCTAACTGCCCTTTTTATGGCAATGCCCATCCAAATGCCCTTTCAGGGCAATGGGGAGCTTAGTTTTTTTTAGATAGTATTTTATTTGGGGGGTTGGTTGTATGGGTGGTGGGTTTTACTGTTGGGGGTTGTTTGTATTTTTTTTACAGGTAAAAGAGCTGATTGCTTTGGGGCAATGCCCCGCAAAATGCCCTTTTAAGGGCTATTGATAGTTTAGTTTAGGCTAGGTTTTTTTTTATTTTGGCGGGCTTTTTTTATTTTGATAGGGCTATTAGATTAGGTGTAATTAGTTTAAATATCTGTAATTTGTTTTTTATTTTCTGTAATTTATTTATTTAATTGTTTTTAATTTAGTAAATGTATTTAATTGTAGTGTAGTTTTAGGTGTTACTGTAACTTAGGTTAGTTTTTATTTTACAGGTAAATTTGTATTTATTTTAGCTAGGTTGTTATTAAATACTTAATAACTATTTAATAACTTTTCTACCTAGTTAAAATAAATGCAAACTTGCCTGTAAAATAAAAATAAACCCTAAGCTAGCTACAATGTAACTATTAGTTATATTGTAGTTAGCTTAGGGTTTATTTTATAGGTAAGTATTTTGTTTTAAATAGGAATAATGTAGTTAATGATAGTAATTTTATTTAGATTTGTTTAAATTATATTTAAGTTAGGGGGTGTTAGGGTTAGGGTTAGACTTAGGTTTAGGGGTTAATAAATTTAATATAGTGGCGGCAGATTAGGAGTTAATAAGTATAATGTAGGTGACGGCGATGTTAGGGGCGGCAGATTAGGGGTTAATAATATTTAACTAGTGTTTGTGAGGCGGGAGTGCGGTGGTTTAGGGGTTAATATGTTTATTATAGTGGCGGTGATGTCCGGAGCGGCAGATTAGGGGTTAAAAATGTTATTTTAGTATTTGCGATGCGGGAGGGCCTCGGTTTAGGGCTTAATAGGTAGTTTATGGGTGTTAGTGTACTTTTTAGCACTTTAGTTAAGAGTTTTATGCTACGGCGTTGTAACATAAAACCCATAACTACTGACTTTAGAATGCGTTACGAATCTTGCAGGTAGAAGGTGTACCGCTCACTTTTTGGCCTCCCAGGACAGACTCGTAATACCGGCGCTATGGAAGTCCCATAGAAAAAAGACTTTACGAAGTTTACGTAAGTCGTTTTGCGGTAAGGCCAAAGAAGTGTGCGGTGCCCCTAAACCTGCAAGACTCGTAATAGCAGCGGTAGTGAAAAAGCAGCGTTAGGACCTGTTAACGCTGCTTTTTCAGCTTACCGCAAAACTCGTAATCTAGCCGATAGTTTCTACATCTGTATCTTAAAAAATAATTAGACTGCCCTCTGGGCAGGCTTATCGACTAGTAAAGAGATAATTCTCATGAAGAAAATTGTCTTTTTAAAAGTCTTTGAGGGACCTCGCAGTACTGATGAGACGTATTAGATCATCTTGCCACAGCGGAGAGATTTAGATCATCGTAGATATGGGCGAATATTTCAAAACATTCAAAATGTAAAACAAATTTCGATACATTTGTTCGTTCAGATCTAATTTCGAAAGTTCAAATAACATTCTAACATTCTTTTTTCAAATGTTTGTTTTTGAACTTTAAAGAACATTTAAAAATATTTGTTTGAATATTCAATGTATTTTACAACAGTTTTGAAAATATTTACTAATATTCGATTTCAAATTCTTATCATGCAAATTGAATTTCTCTTGTAAGATGTATCGAGTCCACGGATTCATCCTTACTTGTGGGATATTCTCCTTCCCTACAGGAAGTGGCAGAGAGAGCACCCACAGCAGAGCTGTCTATATAGCTCCCCCCTTAACTCCACCCCCCAGTCATTCTCTCTGCCTGCTTAACTGCTAGGAAGGGCAAAGAGCTATGTGGTGACTAAAATGTAGTTTTTTACTTCTCAAGCAAGAGTTTATTATTTTAAATGGTATCGGTGTGTACTATTTACTCTCTGGCAGAAAAGGGATGAAGATTTCTGCAAGAAGGATGATGATCTTAGCACTTTGTAACTAAGATCCACTGCTGTTCTCACAAGGCCTGAAGAGTATAGGAAAACTTCAGTTGGGAGAACGGTTTGCAGGCTAAGCTGCATATGAGGTATGTTCAGTCAATATTTTTCTAGACAGACTGTGTTAAATCTAGAAAAGGCTGACAATATCCCCATGAGGGAAGGGTAAGCTGTATTCAGATACTTTAATAGGAATTTCAGCTTGCTTGAAGGGCTCATTAGTTACTGGTGACACTCTTAGGAAAAAACGTTTTTTTTTTTTTTATTTATAACGTTTTTTGAAGGGACTAAAGGGGTCATTGTGGCTTGGTTTTGAGTTTTGTAACTCACATGGTTAATTAAGAGACACTCTGGTGTTTCTCTGGTAGGCCTCAAAAAATCGAGTGAGGTGGGAGGGGCCTATTTTCCTCAGTTGCGCAGTTTCCTTTCCCCTGAGACATATCACTGCTTCTCCTGTCGTTTCTGCTGTGTTTGAGGGTTGTTAAAGAAGTTTTTCCCCCCACAAATCGTTCTGAAGGGCAGGTAGGAGCCACAGCAGAGCGATGTCATGGTGCTGAAAGTCTTTTTTACTGGGGTTAACGTTTTTTCAATCCGTTTTTGCCATTTAAGGGTTAATTGTTTATTTGCATAGCTGTGCAAAGTTACTAAGCCTTTATATTGCTACTGTAAAAATTTTGTTGTTTACTGCTTTTTTTACACTGTTTTGCAGAACTGGTGCAGCTTTTTTTCTCTTAAAGGCACAGTACCATTTTATTTCTAAATGTTTTTTACTTTGATTACAGTGTTTTCCAAGCTTGCTTGTTACATTACTAGCCTGTTTAACATGTCTGACACCAAGGAAAATCCTTGTTTAATATGTTTGGAAGCCATTGTGGAACCCCCTCTTAGAATGTGTCCCAATTGTACTGATATGTCTATAAACTATAAAGAACATATATTAGCACTTAAAAATAGAGCAATAGATGATTCTCAGTCAGAAGTAAATGAGGGTTCGCCATCTAGCTCTCCCCAAGTGTCACAACCAGTAACGCCCGCACAAGTGACGCCAGGTACCTCTAGTGCGTCAAATTCTTTTACTTTACAAGACATGGCCATAGTTATGAATACAACCCTCACAGAGGTTTTATCTAAACTGCCTGGTTTACAAGGAAAGCGGGACAGCTCTGGGTTTAGGAAAAATGCTGAGCCATCTGACCCTTTAGTAGCCGTATCTGATATGCCCTCACAATGCTCTGAAGTAGGGGTGAGGGATTTGTTATCTGAGGGAGAAATTTCTGATTCAGGAAAGACGCTTCCTCAGACAGATTCTGATATGACGGCCTTTAAATTTAAGCTTGAACACCTCCGCTTATTGCTCAGGGAGGTATTAGCGACTCTAGATGATTGTGACCCTATAGTGGTTCCAGAGAAATTGTGTAAAATGGATAAATACTTAGAGGTTCCTGTTTACACTGATGTTTTTCCAGTTCCTAAGAGGATTGTGAATATTATTACTAAGGAGTGGGATAGACCAGGTATTCCGTTCTCTCCCCCTCCTGTTTTTAAAAAAATGTTTCCCATATCTGACACCATGCGGGACTCGTGGAAGACAGTCCCTAAGGTGGAGGGAGCTAATTCTACTCTGTCTAAGCGTACAACTATACCTATCGAAGACAGTTGTGCTTTCAAAGATCCTATGGATAAAAATTAGAGGGTCTCCTGAAGAAAATTTTTGTTCATCAGGGTTTTTCTCTTCAACCTATTGCGTGCATTGTTCCTGTAACTACTGCAACTGCTTTCTGGTTTGAGGCTCTAGAAGAGGCTCTTCAGATGGAGACTCCATTAGAGAAGATTATGGACAGAATCCAGGCCCTTAAATTGGCTAATTCTTTTATTATGGCTAAATAAGCGGCAAAGAATTCAGGTTTTGCCATTTTAACACGCAGGGCGTTATGGCTTAAGTCCTGGTCTGCTGATGTGTCATCCAAATCTAAACTTTTGAACATCCCTTTCAAAGGAAAGACCCTATTCGGGCCTGAACTGAAAGAGATTATTTCAGACATCACTGGAGGGAAGGGTCATGCCCTTCCTCAGGATAGATAAAATAAGATGAAGATCAAACAAAGTAATTTTCGTTCCTTTCGGAACTTCAAGAGTGGTTCAGTTTCGGCTTCCTCTGCTGCAAAGCAAGAGGGGAATTTTGCCCAATCCAAGTCAGTCTGTAGACCTAACCAGGCTTGGAACAAGGGTAAACAGGCCAAGAAGCCTGCAGCTGCCTCTAAGACAGCATGAAGGGGTAGCTCCCGATCTGGGATCGGATCTAGTAGGGGGCAGACACTCTCTCTTCGCTCAGGCTTGGGCAAGAGATGTTCACGATCATTGGGCTTTAGAAATTGTGTCCCAGGGATATGTTCTGGAATTCAAAGACTCCCTTCCACGGGGGAGATTTCATATTTCTCGATTGTCTGTAAACCAGACAAAGAGAGAGGTGTTCTTACGCTGTGTAGAAGATTTGCTTACCATGGGGGTGATCCGCCCAGTCCCAAAAGATGAACAGGGACTAGGGTTCTACTCAAACCTGTTTGTGGTTCCCAAAAAAGAGGGAACTTTCAGACCAATCTTGGATAAAAAAGAGTTCTCTCTTCCCTCTCACAAGAGTTTCCTTTCTGGGGACTCTGATAGATTTGGTAGAAATGAAAATATTTCTGACGGAAGTCAGAAAATCAAAACTCTTAACCACTTGCCGAACTCTTCATTCCATTCCTCGGCCATCTGTGGCTCAGTGTATGGAGGTAATCGGACTCATGGTAGCGGCAATGGACATAGTTCCTTTTGCTCGCCTACACCTCAGACCACTGCAACTATGCATGCTCAAACAGTGGAATGGGGATTATGCAGATTTATCTCCTCAACTGCATCTGGACCAGGAGACCAGAGATTCTCTTCTCTGGTGGTTGTCTCAGGACCACCTGTCTCAGGGAATGTACTTCCACAGGCCAGAGTGGCTCATTGTAATGACAGATGCCAGCCTGCTAGGCTGGGGTGCAGTCTGGAACTCCCTGAAAGCACAGGGCTTATGGTCTCGGGAGGAATCTCTTCTTCCAATAAACATCCTAGAACTGAGAGTGATGTTCAAGGCGCTTCAGGCATGGCCTCAGCTTGCTGCAGCCAAATTCATCAGGTTTCAGTCGGACAACATCACGACTGTAGCTTATATCAATCATCAGGGAGGAACAAGGAGTTCTCTAGCGATGATGGAAGTAACCAAAATAATCCGATGGGCAGAGGATCACTCTTGCCATTTCTCAGCTATCCACATTCCAGGAGTAGAGAACTTGGAGGCAGATTTTCTAAGTCATCAGACTTTTCATCCGGGGGAGCAGGAACTCCATCTGGAGGTATTTGCTCAGCTGATTCAGCTATGGGGCACACCAGAATTAGATCTGATGGCATCGCGTCAGAATGCCAAACTTCCTCGTTACAGGTCCAGGTCCCGGGATCCCAAGGCGGTACTGATAGATGCTCTAGCAGTACCTTGGTCCTTCAATCTGGCCTACGTATTTCCACCGCTTCCTCTCCTTCCACGTCTGGTTGCCAAAATCAAGCAGGAGAGAGCTTTCGGTGATTCTGATACCACCTGCGTGGCCACGGAGGACTTGGTATGCAGACCTAGTGGGCATGTCCTCGGTTCCACCGTGGACCCTGCCAATGAGGCGGGACCTTCTAATCCAAGGTCCGTTCTCACTTCCAAATCTAGAAAGCCTGTCACCAGGAAGATCTATCATAAGATTTGGAGCAAATATCTTTATTGGTGTGAATCCAAAGGTTACTCGTGGAGTAAGATTAGGATTCCTAGAATATTGTCTTTTCTCCAAGAGGGTTTGGAGAAGGGATTATCAGCTAGTTCTCTAAAAGGACAAATATCTGCTTTGTCTATTCTACTACACAAACGTCTGGCAGATGTCCCAGACGTTCAAAATTTTAGTCAGGCTTTGGTCAGAATTAAGCCTGTATTTAAGCCTGCTGCTCCGCCATGGAGCCTAAACTTAGTCCTTAGAGTTCTTCAAGGGGTTCTGTTTGAACCTATGCATTCCATAGATATTAAGCTTCTATCTTGGAAAGTTTTGTTCTTAGTTGCTATCTCTTCGGCTCGAAGAGTTTCTGAGCTATCTGCTTTACAGTGTGATTCCCCTTATCTTATTTTCCATGCAGATAAGGTGGTTTTGCATACCAAACCTGGTTTTCTTCCTAAGGTTGTTTCTAATAAGAATATCAATCAAGAGATTGTTGTTCCTTCTCTGTGTCCTAATCCTTCATCAAAGAAGGAACGTCTGTTGCACAATCTTGATGTGGTTCATGCTTTAAAGTTCTACTTACAAGCAACCAAAGATTTCCGTCAAACATCTTCATTGTTTGTTGTTTATTCTGGTAAGCGGAGAGGCCAAAAGGCTACGGCTACCTCTCTTTCCTTTTCTATAAAGAAGCAGAGAAGGCGCCACATTTTAGTACTCATATATTTATCTAATTTACCATTGGTTTAATTGTACTTGTGAATAACAATTATATCTTGTGTATATATATATTTAGTCATATTTACTATACACTCTTTATGATAGCGCCCCTATATTATACTCTGTTTGGGTATTATTCTACTCTCTTTCCTTTTGGCTGAAAAGCATCATCCGTTTGGCCTATGAGACTGCTGGACAGCAGCCTCCTGAAAGAATTACTGCTCATTCTACTAGAGCTGTGGCTTCCACATGGGCTTTTAAAAATGAGGCTTCTGTTGAACAGATTTGTAAGGCGGCGACTTGGTCTTCGCTTCATACTTTTTACAAATTTTACAAATTTGATACTTTTGCTTCTTCGGAGGCTATTTTTGGGAGAAAGGTTCTACAAGCAGTGGTGCCTTCCGTTTAAGGTCCCTGTCTTGTCCCTCCCTTCATCCGTGTCCTAAAGCTTTGGTATTGGTATCCTACAAGTAAGGATGAATCCGTGGACTCGATACATCTTACAAGAGAAAACATAATTTATGCTTACCTGATAAATGTATTTCTCTTGTGATGTATCGAGCCCACGGGTGCCCTGTTTATTTAAGACAGGCATATATATTTTTATTTTTAAACTTTCAGTCACCACTGCACCCTATGGTTTCTCCTTTTTCTTCCTAGCCTTTGGTCGAATGACTGGGGGGTGGAGCTAAGGGGGGAGCTATATAGACAGCTCTGCTGTGGGTGCTCTCTCTGCCACTTCCTGTAGGGAAGGAGAATATCCCACAAGTAAGGATGAATCCGTGGACTCGATACATCACAAGAGAAATACATTTATCAGGTAAGCATAAATTATGTTTTTAAAATATTTGATTTCGAAAGTATTTCTAATCTTCATTTATCTTTTATAAATGTAGCATTCAAATTCTAAACCTACATTCGAAATCAAAATTGAAAGTTACATTCAAAAGAACAAAAGAACAATCAGGGGACGCTGAGCAAAAAACCCTGTGACGTTATACCTACATCCTTTAGGCTTAAAAAGGGTTAAAGGGATATGAAACCCAAAAATGTCCGATTTACTTCTATTATCAGTATTTGAGTAAGGAAAATTAAACAGCGCTAGTTACCTGATTGGAAGAACCAATTACAATAAGTGTACAGTTTGAATAAATATAAATATCACTGGTCGTGTAAGACTAGTTTTAAAAACTAAGTTAAATATTTCTCATAAAGATGTGTGTATGTATATGTATATATATATATATATATATATATATATATATATATATATATATATATATATATATATATATATGAGAAAAACAATATTACTAACAATAAATACTGTCAATGACTAAGTTAAAACAGTCACAAACAACAATAATAATCTCACCAATGACCAAAAAACTGGTCAGATAAGGTATATACAAAACTCTGTTTATTGAAGCCGGTTGCTGCTATTTCACAAATGGTGTCGTTCAAACCGCCTGAAGTAAGGTAGAAACCAAAAAAGTCTGCAAAGAAACAAAGCGCAACCAGAACCAAGTGTAGTATAAAGGTAATGAACACACAACTGCGTATATCTAAAGCCAACAAAGTTTTTCCCCGCTGATCCAAAGAGTGTGTGTGACGTAAATTAGCTACGGGTCCTCACTTGATGCAAAAAGCCTCAACGCGTTTCAACCGCCAATGTGCGGTCTTTCTCAAGAGGGTGATTCACTTTGTCAGCTTTAGATATACGCAGGACATATGGATGAGAGCTGATAGTTTGACACTGAGATGCGCTGACTGAGGACTTTGGTCAAAGACATATATACGGGACTCTAAGTGCTTTTTATGCAACTACTGGATTGATATGCAATAAACGTTTGTTAAAGGGACATAATACTCATATGCTAAACCACTTGAAACTGATGCAGTATAACTGTAAAAAGCTGAGAGGAAAATATCACCTGAGCATCTCTATGTAAAAAAGGAAGATATTCTGTGTAAAAAGTTGTACTCAGCTGCTCACAGCTGCAGGTAAAAAAATAATAATGAAGAAATGAGCAGCAGCCAATCAGCATCACCAGTGCTGAGGTCATGAACTCTTTTACTGTGATCTCATGAGATTTGACTTAACGCTCATGAGATTTCATTGTAAACTTCCCTAAACTGAATAGGGAAATAACGTGAGAGTGCACAAGGCTCATCCCTTCAGCTGTCCCGGGACAGACATACTAATATGCTGCTTAGAAATCCTTTACAATGGGATGTGGGTACTGAGGAACTTTTGAGGTAAAATCTCTTTCTTTTTTACATAGAGATGTTCAGGTGATATTTTCTAGTCAGCTTTTTACAGCTATACTGCATCACTTTCAAGTGTTTAAACATTTGGGTATTATGGCCCTTTATCATTGTAAGTGCGTTGTGTGTTCATTACCTTTATACTACACTTGATTCTGGTTGTGCTTTGTTTCTTTGCAGACTTTTTTGGATTCCATAGTATTATTTTTGAAGAGATACATAGGTAGGTGTTTGGAGCACTACATTACAGGGAAATAGTTCTGCCATCTATTGCTCTTGCAAATGGGGTACATTCTTGCAAAACTGCTGCCATATAGTGCTCGAGACACGTGCACACTCCTGAGCTTATGTGCCTGTTTTTCAACAAAAGAGAACAAGAGAACAATGGAAATGTGATAATAGAAGTAAATAAGAAAGTTGAATCATGAAAGAAACAAAATGTGATTCCATATCCCTTTAAGAAAAATAAACCAAAGTGCAGCTTTGAATGTGACTGAAGAGGGCGCTAGTGACCCAGATATATTTATCATTCTGCTTTAGTGGGATTTTTTCTGCTTTGTTCTGTATATTCCCTATTTAAAGGTCAGGTCAGCATGTGACTCAGCTTGTGTGCTGGAATGTTTGCCTGTCTGTGCAAATCATTGATAGAGTCTTCTGCATAAGTCGTTATGGAAGTCCAGGCAAAATAGCCAATATCACACGGGTTACTGTCTGACTGCAAAATAGCCAATATCACACGGCTGGCTATGTGTGTGCTAGAAACTTGTCTACCTAGTACATCTACAGATATTACTTAGGATTTTACAACATTCTTAAAGTGACGTAAATTATTTTTAAACAAATTCCGTTCTTCTACAGATTACAAGTAGAGCGCAAAATATTGTTTGTGTGAAAGCGATATTTGCGCTCAATTTAGTAATACCAGCGCATGCAAATGTGTGCTGGTATTACAAGTGAGGTGCAAAGCGAAAGTGGCCTCGCGTTTGCATTGCACGGAAGCATTGTGCTCACGAGAGCACGCTTCCATAGCTTCTATTTCACACGGCATGAGAACTAGAGCAGTGAAGGGGGTAAGTTGTGCAGCGATGGGCAGCAAATACCTATATATATATATATATATATATATATATATAGGTATCTGCTTACATACATATTTATTTACTGGGAACACACAGTTCCCACAGACCACAATGTAAAGGCACTTTTCAGTGCCGTTTTTTTTTTCTAACACCCCACACGCCACTTTTAACCCCTTATAACTGAGTAGGGCCCCATGTACGAAGGACCAAGCAGATAAGCTTCTCAACTCGAGAAGTTGTCCGCTCGCCTTCGCTATATACGGGCAGCAGACGAAAAGGATCCGCTGCCCGTATGTATCATTACATACTCAAGTAAGCGTGTAATGCACGCCCCTTCTCTCACGTGAAAGAAGGGACTGACAATCACCGAGAGTGAGCAAGTTCTCTGTGATTTTCCTTCACCACCTCAGAGGTGCCGTAGAGTGTGAGAAGCAATGGTCTAATAAGTTTGTATTGTGTCATTTAAAGGGATATTATTAAACTGCTGGTACAACTAATTAAGTATGGTTACTACCCACCATGATACTGTTTTATTCTCATGTACCTGCAACTCTATTTAAAGGGACAGTCTACTCCAGAATTGTTTACAAAGATAGCTAATCCCTTTATTACCCATTCCCCAGTTGTGCATAACCAACACAGTTATATGAATACACTTTTTACCTCTGGGATTACCTTGTATCTAAGCCTCTGCAGACTGCCTCCTTATTTCAGTTCTTTTTACAGACTTGCATTTTAGCCACTCAGTGCCTTCTCATAAATAACTCCACGGGTATGAGCACAATGTTATCTATATGACACCCATGAACTCTAGCGCCCTCTAGCTGTGAAAACTGTTAAATGCACTGAGATAAGAGGCGGCCTTCAAGGGCTTAGAAATTAGCATATGAGCCTACCTAGGTTTATCTTTCAACTAAGAATGCCAAGAGAACAAAGCAAAATAATTAAAGTAAATTAGGGAGTTGTTTAAAAATTGCATGTCCTATCTGAATCATGAAAGTTTAATTCTGAATTCACTGTCTCTTTAAAGCTTTTCTCTTATTTTAAGCTACTATAGTAGACAGTTGGAGCTCTGCATCTTTATACTCAGCGCCGCCATCTTGATACACGCACGTCGCACTTTCACAAATCAGTGACGTTGTTGACTTTCTGACAGCTGTACCTTGCACTTTGGGTTAGTTTGCAAAACAGAAGAGTTATATTTTAGCAGTTTTTTTTACACAGTATAATCGCACATAACAAATATAAAAATCCCTCAGAAATAATATAGAGATTGGGGAGGGGTGAATGTTTTGCAACATTTGAAAAATGAAACTAATTTTAACACATTTGTTCGTTAGTTTCGAATTTAGAATATTTGTACAACAATCTAACATTCGTATAATGTAATAGTATTTCTAAGAAATGTAATACTCCATTTGAATGTTTCTAATAATTTGATTTGAATGATGTAATATTTGAATTTTAAAAAATTGTAACAATTTGGGGGATGGAGCTAACAGCTGATCGGTGTGGACGCTTGTGTACAGAGCTCTGAGCATCACACAGCTTTAAACAAAGAAATTAGGTTTGTTTTTTGACCCTAAAACACCTCTAATATTAGGGGAACCTTGAGGACGATACCCGCATCCATTTTTTTTTTCTTTTATACCCTGCGGATACAACCCATTGCTAAGTGAAGACAGGGCACTTGTAAGAGCAACGGACATACAGCTATCAACCCACTAAGCCCAAATCTGTTGTGGTCCTGTGCCCCGGAGGGTCGGGGCTCCACTCCGGAGCTACAGAAGACATTCCCGGCTGAAGAGGGAGAGCAAACCAGGCGATAGTCTGAGTGCCAGGTCGGCGCCATTGTTCAAGGCTCCTGTGGCCTCCTGCTTAAGGGCTGCTCACATTTACAACCTGCTGCGGCCTACTTGGTTGGATGGACTTTGGATATTGTGGTCGGATATACTCATCTGGTGGGCCGTGAGGCTTCGGGGACTGCTGGGTAGGCCGCATCTTGGGTGACCAGAGAAGAGGTTGCTGAGCCGAGTGGCGCGAACGGTGGCCATCTTAGATCTGAGGCCTGCAGAGGGACTCCGGTGTTTCTGGATGCCAAGCTGCATTAACTGCCTATCTCTGCTAAAGAACAGAAGATTGTTTCCACTCCAGCAGCGGGAGCCTTTCTACTTAGTTCCCTGGGCCTGCAGCCGTCTGCATCAGTGGAGTCTTCGGGACATCAGCCTCTTACTGGGTAAGATCCAGTTCATACACACACTGCAATAGGGACACCAAAACTAAGCTTATCCCACTCGCAGGGCTTATACCCCAGGGCCGTGTACTGAGTGAAGTTTGAGGCTCCCCACTGCATATATGGGAAGACGATTGCTCAACTTTTATAAGCAGCCTCTGATGCTCTTAACCTGTGAATCCACTACATACCACAGCAATTTTCCCCATCTGAGGCTCTCCCTTTGTAGGGCCTAGGGAAACCTCTATACACCACAAGTCTACTACACCGCATTGTTCTACCTGTGGATGTGCCCTTAACAGAGCAGATTCCTACACCAGCCAGGACTTCTGTTAAATACGAGAGGACTGTCCTATCACACCACAGCAAGAGTGGTTGCAGACTCTAATTTAACCCTACACTGGCCCTATTTTGTCCTAATCTGCGCCATAAGTATTGGCCCTATATTTGACCTCCCCAGCTCCCTTTCATCCTGTGATCAGCGGTTACATCTTATGGGGGGGGCAACTGTACTCCCATAATCTCATATTGGGCCTGCTCTTGAGTTACCAGGACTAACATTGCAAGCTTGGACTGTTAATTACTGTGTAAAGGGTGCTGTTGTAACTTTATTCAAAGATTGTACACTTGCTGTGTGAAGTACTTTGTGCAGGTTTGCTTTCTCTCCTCTCCCTTTCCCGCCTAGCTTGTCTAGGTGGGTCACCTCCACTCTCCTTTTCCCCCCTCTGGTGAGGAAGTATCCCTTGTACCCCGAGGGGAGGGAGCGTATTTGTGGTTTATTCTTGCAATTTGATTTTTCTGCAGGTGCCCTTTAAGGGGGATCGTCAATTATTATGTAAAGGGTGCTACGGCAACATTATCTGACGTTTTCATATTTGTTGGTGAAATCATTTATGCTGGTTTGCCCCCTCTCCCTTTCCTGCCTAGCTTGTCTAGGTGGGTCCCCTCCACTTTCCTTTTCCCCCCTCTGGTGAGGAGGTACCCCACGTTCCCTGGGGAGAGGGAGTATATCCGCGATTTGTTCCTGTCATTTAGTTGATCTACAGGTGTTCTTCCTTTTTTAGGGGTATACTGATATAACACTCAACATACTCTGATTTGATCCCCCAATCTATCCCAGGCTTTGCTTTACTGGGGCTGCACTATATTCGAATTTTCGACCTCCTAGCACGGAATCCGAGGGCTTATACTGCCCCATGATGGAGATAGTGTGGCCCCAGTGAAAAGGCTGGGGTCAGCTCTGCTTGTGCTTATGATATTCTCTGTATAATTGCTCTCTCAGACATAGCTCATTGACTCTTTCTGTAACAGTGAGACTGATTAAAACTTTACCACCACAGTTAAGGGTTGGTCACTCATTTCCTCAATTATGCCGCACACTTTGAGAAGGCATCCTAGAACCCCAGCGATGATCAAGAAGACTGTCTTCGACCACTTTTCTCAACAGTCAAAAAACCCAGACCACGCAGGAAGGGGCTTAAGTGAGCCTGAATCTTAAGATGAGTGTTCTCATTCTAGTACGCAATCTACTGCCCACTTGCAACACTATATCACTGAGTCTACAATGAAAAAAATGCTGGCTGCGCAGACTAAGTCCATCACTGCCGAGATCCAAAGGATCTGGGGAAAGATATTGTGGAAATTGGGAAGAGAGTGGATACATTAGAGAGGCAGCATGATGACCTTACTACAGATCATTCAAACCTATTGTCCTATACAGAGAACCTAGCGGAACAAATCACAGAACTTGAGATGAAATTGGCGGATGTGGAGAATAGAGCTTGGAGAAATAATATTCGGATCAGAGGAATCCCGGAAAGCGTGTCTGTAGGAGAGCTACAAGAATACCTTAAGTCTCTTTTCACGGCACTCCTGGGCCCCCTAGAGGGTTTCTCTCACACAATGGAGCAGGCTCACAGGGCTCTGAGACCAAGGATGATGTCATCAGACAGACCTAGGGATGTTGTGGTATGCTTCCACCAACCAGACAACCTGAAGGATGTGCAACATCTCCCGGACCTATAATCCCATACTCTGCAACAACACAGGACCTATCAAGTAGGGGTGGGGTTACCCTACAAAATTAATTGTGACAAAGGATAACCAAACTCATGTTGTAACATCACTCTCCCAGGGTAACACCCTTCTGTCTAACTGGGGTCTGCAAAAGGAACAGGGGCCCTTGTCAGCTACTCATCCTACCAAACTTCGAGCCTCAGCCCCGAAATGGACGGCAAGAGAACAAAGACCTAAGTGGCAGAAACCCAGTCCTCTTGATCAGTATCTAAGGCCTCAAGCCTTGCCGACCTGAATTAAATCTCACCTCCTAGGTGGACTACATGTGGAATAAACAAACTATGCCTTACCTGTTGTTTTCTGATTTTATGTGTTGTTGAAAGTTTATTTAGAAATGTTAGTTTGTATTATAATGCCAGTACAAGAGCGGGGCTGATTATCTCAGCTTCTTTCCTATTCGCACTAGCTCCCCTCCAAATTTAGGGTTCCACTTAGGTGACCTACTTTCATCAATATTCCCTTCCCAGGTCTCCCTCCCCTTCCCCATCTCCCTTTTAGGTGAAGCCTAGTTTGACTTATAGTATAATGACACATATGTCCTCGCTTAGATTTATTACTCACAACGTGAGAAGCCTGAACATGACTGGTAAAAGAAGTCTGTTGGCTAGATGTAGCGTTTCTCCAGGAGACACACTTATTGATAGACGGCCCACCTGCATCTATTTCGAAAAAGATTTCTCTGTATACGAATCTGCCCCCTTTTCTTAGAAAGCTTGGGGTGTTGCCATCTTGGTTTACAAAAGAGTTGCATAAGAACCAATTCATGTTATCAGAGACCCCCAAGCTAGGTACATCATTTTAGTATGCAACCTAGACCATATTACCTATACGTTGGTCTCTATTTACCTCACAAATGTCCTCCAACCTACATACCCAAAAAAGATTTTGCATAAGGTGGACCAGATTAAGCAGGGAAGGGTGATTTTGGTGGGTGATTTCAATATGGTCTGGGATGGTAAAATCAATAGGAAATCCAAACAGAAGGCTACTACTTTTGACCCGGTAAGCCTCCGCTTCAGAACCTTGATGGCACAATATGGTTACTGCGACATCTGAAGATCCCTCCACTCCTCAGACAGAGATTACACCCACTCCCCCCCCAAAAAAAACACATACTCTAGGTTGGATTACCTATTTTGCCACTCTGAGTCCCTAGACTTAGTTCAGTCCGCAAATATTTCACTCTGCCCATGGTCAGGTCACGACTAAGTCATTTTTTACCTCAAATCTGCTAGGTCCAAAACCCACTTGGCGGTTGCCCCACCATATACTGTCAGACATATCCTTTAGAGAAGAACTGAGAAAGGAGATACAATTCTTTATACAGACTAATCATCACCCCCAAATCTGAGATGACACCATATGGGGAGCATTAAAGGCTACCATTAGGGGCCACATTATAAGAAAACAGGCTTATTTACGGAAACAAGCAGGTCTTTCCCTCTCCCAAGCCCACTGCAAGTTAAGAGACCTTGAACACTAATACCGCACTTCTAACTCCCTTGATCTGAGAGACAGCATAGCCGACCTCAGATGACATATTAGCCACATTGAGTTCAAGAAAACCCAACCCCACCTATTCAAACTCAAACAGCTCTTTTATTCAAAAAGTAACAAAGCTGACACTTTGTTGGCAAATAGACTGAGACAGCGGGTGGGGGCTCACGCATACATGCCTTAAAACAAGAGGACCAGATATATAGGCTCCCATCCCAGATTGGTCAAAAATTTGGTTACTACTACTCTGCCCTATACAATATCCACAAATCCATAACACCTGCCTCCTCTGAGGCTATTAATTCCATCTTACGCTCCTTAAAGTTACCGACCCTTAACGAGGACCAGAAGGAGGCTTTGGCAAGCTCCTTTTCTATCCAATAGATCAAACAAGTAATCAAAAAATTAAAACCATTCAAAGCCCCAGGCCCAGATGGCTATTTGGCAGCCTTCTATAAGGCATATATACACAAACTTTCACCCCTTTTACTTACATTTTTTAACCTGGCCTGCGAGAAGGGGAAATTCCATAGGGAGTTTCTTGAGGCCTCAATTACAGCAATCCCCAAACCAGATAAAGACCCCTCACTTTGCGCTAATTACATGCCCATCTCATTGATAAATGTTGATATCAAAGTATACTCAAAGATTCTAGCGAACAGACTTGCAAGGTTTCTCCCCGACATCATTGACCCAGACCAAGTGGCTTTTATCCCTGTCAGAAAGGGCCCGGATAATACTAGAAGGCTGCTGGACATTCTTTTAGAATCCAAAAGATTAAATAAGCCCCTATCAGTTGTCTCCCTCGATGCGGAGAAGGCGTTCGATCGGATTAGATGGGACTACCTCTGGAAGGTTTTAGAAACTTTCAAATTCTCAGAACATGTGGTGTTGGCTATTAAAGCTATATACTCCTCGCCTACGGCCCTGGTTCGAGGCCTGGGATTTACTTCCCCACGTTTTCCCATATTCAATGTTACCCGGCAGGGATGCCCCTTGTCCCCTCTGCTATTCACCTTAGCGATAGAGCCATTAGCAGCGCAAATCAGGAACGATAAAAAAATCGAGGGAATCACACTCCATGGTACAGTTCACAAGGTTGCGTTATTCGCAGACGATATCACTTTATTCTCTTCTAAACCAAAACAGACGATCCCTAGATTACTAGAGATTTTAGAGCAGTTTGGCAATCTTTCCTACTGCAAGTTAAATCATAGCAAAACTGAGATATTTACTAGAGGATTTTCGACAGAGCTACCTAAATACCTCCGAGATTAATATAACTTTATAGTCAAAGACACCTATATAGCACACCTAGGGGTTAAACTCACTAATGTTATTCACCAAATCTTAAATATTAACTACCGCCTCTGGCGTTCTAACTCCATTTCCTGGCTAGGGCACATTACAGCTCTTAAAATGAGTTTCCTACCCAAATTGACTTACCTATTCAGGTGCCTCCCACTCTGAGTGCCCAAACAAATCCTCTTACAGTTTCAAAGTGGATGCACGAGGTACATATGGCAACTGGCAAGGTAAACCACCATGTATAGCTCACAAAATCCTGCAGTACCCTAGACTACACGGAGGGGTCGCTTCTCCATCCATAGTAAGATATCATGAGGCGGCAATGCTCACTCATATCTCTCAATGGGGAGTCGAAGACTCCCAAAGTAAATGGAGAGACATAGAATAGGCTTCCCTACCCTTTAATGTGTACCTACGTGACCTCTTCTGGATCCCCCCACACTGTCGTAGAAATCTATCTTTTAATAACCTTGTAATTAGGGAATGCCTCTCGTCTTGGGATCAAATTAGACAATATAAATCCATAGCCCCCTCCCCACCCCTCCTCCATCACCCCTCCTAACAGGCCTTCCTGACTCACATCCCGGAAGATGGGCCCGTTTAGGATTTGTCAAGGTCTCAAACTTATGGTCCACCCCCTCACCAGGTCAATATGTTACACTAGACCAAATTAGGGAATCCGTACCTATACCTCCTTTCCTGTTATTTGAATATACTCAAGTAATTAGCCTACTCTCCAGCTGGGGATTTAGGCCCACGGCTGCCCGCAAACTAACGTTGTGGGAATCTAGGTGGCAACAGGGACTAAGAGTAAGTAGACCCATGTCAATCCACTATAGTTTAATGGAAGGAGCCTCTTCTTTGGATAAAGCACCACATATTACGAAGTGGGAACAAAAACTATACTTATCCATTCCTACCCAGATCTGGCAATGCACACTCTTGTTAACTAAAAAAGACATTCACTGCATAACCTTATATAAGACATACTTTAAACTCCTCACACATTGGTACTATGTCCCAGCCAGACTAGCCAAGCTGTTTTCTACTGCTTCTCCTAAGTGCTGGAGGAACTGTGACCTTACTGGAGATATGACGCATATATGGTGGGGCTGCCCGAAACTCAAACGTCTGTGGAACAAGTGCTTTTCCACTCTGACCAGACTGGGGATACCCCTTCCTTAGACACCGGAAGTGTCTTTGTTCCATCTGGGCTCATGCAGACTGCCTAGGCATCAAGGCTATCTGTGTATTTACCTGTTTTCAGCCGTGAAATTGACCATTGCTAGAGCTTAGAAGAGGGTTGCCCCTCCTTCCTGGTCAGAAGTAGTTAAACTAATGGCATATATTTACTCTATGGAGAAGAATGTGTTTTACTCTCTTGATAAATCTGACATCTTTGAAATGATTTGGGCAGACTGGTCAGCCTTGTTTGACACACTCTGGCTCCCTAACCTGGAAATATAGTGAGGCTTTTCTTGCCTCTCTCCAACCTTCCTTCCCCCACACCGTTACCCATTCTGGTTATATTTTTTTTATCCTTCAACTAACCTGTGCTGTAAGCTTCTGGTACCGCAGGTATTTACCTATTCCCAACCCTCCTTTACTCCCACTTCACTCCACCTCCCTCCTGATTTGGAATGTTCATCCAACTAATTGAGGGGTACATTCCCCTTTGTATCTATATGTGAGAGTACTGAGTGTAATGTTTTTGATATTGTTTATTTGTATAATTTATTCAGTGCTATTGTGTACGCAAGAGTACACTGTTGTATCTTTTATTTGAAAATAAAATATTTTTTTAAAAAAATTGTAATAATTTGTAATATTATTTCTAATTCTCTCTTTAAAAGTAATATTTGAAATATGCAATATTTAAATTAGAAGCATTGAAATGTATATATTTGTATCTATTATGTATCAATTTACTAAATCCCTACCACATGAAATATTGAACTTTTGAATATGTTACATTAAAAATTTTGAATGTGGATATTCAATCTTATTATGAACATTAGAAAACTAAAGTAACATGCAAGAAACGGAAATCACATTAGATTACGGAATTTGAATGGATTTTCATTCTTATCAACATTCGATTGTCCAAAACGAATGTCCACAGGACTATTTGTTCTATCAAACGAATTGCACTTTCAACCCCTAAGAGATGCAACCACTAAAAAAACATACAGTATCTCCTCTGCATTGTGCACGCTAAACTGAGGTGCACAAAACGCGTCAAGAAGATAATATCACTGATCTGTGAATATGCACCACTTCTGTCACAGGATACGAGAATACTTCAAGTCCAATATGAAGACGCAGAACTTCACTTGTAAAGGGTTAAAATAAAATAAAAGCTTTGAAGAGAGGAAAAACAATATCATTGTGCAGTAACCCTGCTACAGTAGCTGTACCAAGCAGTGTAATATCCTTTTAATCAGATTACGCTATAAAACACAGACATGGGGGCCTATTTATGAAATGCCTGTCGGACATGATCCGATATTGCGGATCATGTCCGACAGACCTCGCTGAATGGGGAGAGCAATACGCTCTCCGCATTCAGCATTTCACCAGCAGCTCTTGTGAGCTGCTGGTGCAATGCCGCCCCCTGCAGATTCGCTAGCAGGGGGGTGTCAATCAACCTGATCGTATTCGATCGGGTTGAATTTGCGGCGATGTCTGTCTGCCGCCTCAGAGCAGGCAGACAGGTTATGGAGCAGCGGCCTTTAGACCGCTGCTTCATAACTGGTGTTTCTGGCAAGCCTGAAGGCTCGCCAGAAACACGGGGCTTCAAGCTTCATACGGAGCTTGATAGATATGCCCCATGGAGGTTAAAGGTTCTCTTAGTTTTATAGTGTTTTTTTTCTATTTTGTTCACCAGTTTAACCCCTTGAGTGCTAACGACGGCTCTGAGCCATCGCAGAGTTTCCCACTCTGGTGCTAACGACGGCTCAGAGCCATCGCTAACACTCTCCCACCTTGAGGGAGATCTGGGGGCTCCCACCCGCTCCTGCATAGTGACAGGCATCGCCGGGGTTTCACGTTATGTGACGTCATGTGCAATGACGTGATGACATCACCGCACAACTTTATTTAAAATTAACAATGTTAAGTATAGGAGCAGGGGGCATGCTGCTTAGAAGCCTTTATCTCAGGCATCTAACCAGCTACAGACCCCCACCATTGGAAAGGTAATCGCCTAACCTTTTCTAAGGTGATCTGAAAAGAAAAAAAAAGTTAAAAAAAAATATTTAAAAAAAATAAAATAAAATAAAAACTTAAAACAGCTTAGCACCCAGGTGGGAAAGTGCTTAGCACTCAAAGGTTTAATTACCTGAATATGTTTAATATATTGACATTTATCAGCCAGAAATCAGCACATAGTCAGCCCAACTTTAGGCCAGGTTACGAGTGGAGCACAAAATATGTCTTACACGAGGTCGATATTTGCGCTCTACTCAGTAATACCAGCGCATGCAAATGTGCGCTGGTATTACAAGTTGAGCGCAATGTGAACGTGAGCTTGCGTTTGCATTGCAGGGAAGCTTTGCACTCACAAGAATGCCCTTCCATAGGCTCCAATGGGAGCCTCGTTCTCATGCCGTGAGACACGGCTGAGAACCTAGCGCAGCGAAGGGGGTAAGTCATGCAGGGATGGGCAGCAAAGAGTTAATATATATGTATATAAATATATAGATATATATTTATGTGTTAGCATGTATATATACATATAAACATACACACATATACATAAGTAAGGGTACACACACATATATATACACACACACACATGTATGAGCACTAACAGACATATATACAGGTGGCCCTCGTTTTACAACGGTTCAATTTACACCGTTTCAGAAAAACGTTTTTTTCCAGTCATGTGACTGCTATTGAAAAGCATTGAGAAGCAGTGCATTTATTAAAATAGCCAGTAGGTGGAGCTGTCCGCTTGTGTTGCAGCAAAGCCAAGCAAGTTGAAATTAATCAGTTTAACCAGACCTGAGCTATCGAGCAGATTTCAAAGGAACAAGATCTTCCTGTCTATAAATCCGTCCAGATTGGAATGCATAGAAAGAACTGTTTGCAGAAAAATGCAAGTGAAGTCTGTGTTGTGTGATTATTTTATTAGGTTTATAATGCTATTTAGCAAATGTTTTTGTTCATTTAACTTAGTTTAATTATATATTCTGTGTTGTATGATTATTTTATTAGGTTTATAATGCTGTTTAGCATTTAAAGTCTTCATTTCAAAGCTTTAAAAATAATGTATTAGGTGTTACTTATGCCAATTTTGAGAGGGGCCTGGAACCTATCTCCCTCACTTCCCACTGTCTTACATTATAAACTGGGTTTCAATTTACAACGGTTTCAATTTACAACTATTCCTTCTGAAACCTAACCCCGGCGTAAACTGAGGGCTACCTGTACATATAAACATACACAAACAAACATAAACTCTCACACACAGCGGTTATATCATTGCACGTACCTGCAGTTTCTCTATCTTTATATAATTGTTCGCTCTGTTCAGTATTACGGTTTTCTGTTCTGAGCATTTCGCCATATTCAGCTGGTTCCTTAGGTACAATTTCACCTGAATGTCACCAGCAGGAGGTGACGAACCTGAGGGCCACTCAAACTGAACTCCCACTGATTCTTCTACCCCAACATGAATGATCCGTGGCGCCACTGCTAGAAAACTGAGGCAAAAAGAGGTAGTGAGGAAAAGCACAGAGAACGTTTAGTGAGACAAAAACTGGGAAATGAGGTCAGATTATGGCAAGAAAGGAAAACAGTGATATTAAAGGGACATTATACACTCATTTTTTCTTTGCATAAATGTTTTGTGGATGATCTATTTATATAGCCCAAGTTTTTTTTTTTTTTTTTAAAGTATAGTTTTGCTTATTGTTAAATAACATTGCTCTGATTTTCAGACTCGTAACCAAGCCCCAAAGTTTTATCAGAATACCGTCAGCTACCTTCTCCAGCTTGCTCCTGTTTGTGTAAAGGGTCTTTTCATATGCAAAAGAAGAGGGAGGGGGGGAGTGTCTTATTTCCCACTTGCAGTGGGCTTTCCAACTGCCTTTTCAACAGAGCTAAACTGAGAGCTTCTAAGTAAGTTTTTAAACATTTTTATACTGGATTGTTATATCAGTATCTGTGCATCTTATTCTTTATAGTAGTGTCTATTACATGCAGTTATATGAAAATGAGTGTATACTGTCCCTTTAAAGGGATATTACACACTAAATACATTTTATAAGCATAGTATTGAGGTTATTCCTCACCTCCCTCTAGTCATGGGTGCCAATAGCTTTCACTACATTCTATTGCTGTTGGGCTTGCACATGTGCAGGATCTCTCCTTCAGATTACTGCAATGTAACCTAGGTTCCAAAATGGCCGCACCTATGACTAGAGGGAGGTGCATAAAATGCATTGAGTGCTTAATGTCCCTTTAAAGGGGAAAACCAGACGTGCGCTAACCAAAGAACTTGAAATATTGCAACCATGTTATTCTTCAATGGAGAGCACAGAAGAAAAAAGTTAACACTTATGGCTCATGTGATAAACTGACAAGAGTTATTAATATTTCACATTCCAATTTTCTTCACTTACAGATTTTTTTATTTCTATTGTAAATTTGTATATATATATATACACTGTCTGGGGTTAACTGCCTGTGACTCTGGGGACAGCACAACTTCCTGTGAGTGCCAGTGAGCACCCAGGGCTGAGCATGTTGCAGGGTCATGGAATGTGTACCCTGTCCAGTCTGAGAGTGCAGTCCCCTTCCATGTTTTGTATATGTCTAGGGTGATTACATATTCCTGTGCATCCTTCACTTGTTCCCAGTTTGTTTGATTGAGAGCTTGCATTGTGTGGCTGGTTTAGGGACCCAGGCTTTGGAAGGGACCTTGACGTGGTACCTGGGCTTGTCCCATTTGGCCAGATGTGGTAACTAACCCTTCCATTTTTGCTTTTAATCTTAGCTGAGAGCTTGTAAGTAACTGCTGGACTTTCTCTGTGTGTTGTATTATTTTATTTTTTTTAATTTTCCCTATGGTTCTTGCTCCCAGGCCTGTCTGGGGTTAACTGCCTGTGACTCTGGGAACAGCACAGCTTCCTGTGAGTGCCAGTGAGCACCCAGGGATGAGCATGTTGCAGAGTCATGGGATGTGTACCCAGTCCGAGAGTGCAGTCCCCTTCCGTGTTTTGAATATGAATATGAATATATATATATATATATATATATATATATATATATATATATATATCTATATATATATATATATATATATATATATATATATATATATATATATATAAAATAGGCTCAGAGAGCTTTATAGAATTAGGCTGAGATAAATATAAAGAAGCATGTGTGTGTACAGAAAGTGATACAATAAGTATATGTGATTTCCCTGCAAGCTCAAACCATTTCAATGGGTTGTGGTTTCAAAGCCAGCAATTTCATATACAAAAACAAACCTAAAGAACAGATTTCTTATTTTATACTCTGCATCTGGTAAGTTTTGGTAACATATTAAAAGAAAAGCACTTTTACAGTACTCTGTCCTTTAAGATTGTCTGGTAAACCTTTTTGTAGGACCCCCTTGTAATCACAGACTGTGCTCTATACTTAGCGCAATGTTGCGTAAGCGATAAGCACCCTGCGTTATCGATTGTGCCCTACCAGTAATCTATGCCAGTATTGGGTAACATATTTTGGAGAATTACATTCTGAGTTCAATGTCCTTTTAATAAAAAAACAACAAACAATGAGAGAATGATATCATTAGGTAAACAGTAAAAGATAAAGAAGAGATAGCGGGTCAGGCAGAGGAAAGAGAGGAGCACATCCAGAAAGAGATCGTAAAAGAGGTAGAAATAGTGAGAAAAATAAAAGGAAATATTTAAAGGGATAGTGTAAGCAATAAATAATTATTAAAGGGATATTAAACAATATCAGATTGTAATATAACATGATTAATTATGTATATTAAAAAAAAAAGTTTGCAATAGACTATTAATATTATTTTTTCCCTTTTACTGTAATTCAACTCAACTGAGTTTCTATAAAGTAACAGGGTGCAGCCATGTTTGTATTTAAGTTGCCCCAATATCTGTATCCCCTGCTGAATACAATTAGAGATAAACAGGCAATAAAAGAGACTGTCTAAACAAAGCTTTGTGGAACATAGCGTAATCTAAATAGGATTCCATGTAGCTTTGTTTGCACAAATATGTATAGAAACTAAAGTCCTTTATAGCAACTAAAGATTTACACTTATATTTTCAATATTTAAAGGGATACTAAACCCAATTTTTTTCTTTCATGATTCAGATAGAGCATGAGATTTTAAGCACCTTTCTAATTTACTCCTATTATCAATTTTTCTTTGTTCTCATGCTATCTTGATTTGAAAAAGCAGTACTGTAAGCTTTAGAGCCGGACCATTTTTTGTTCAGCACATGGGTAGCACTTGCTGATTTGTGGCTAAATGTAGCAAACCAATCAGCAGCTCTACCAAGGTGCTGAACTAAAAAATGGGCAGGCTCTTAACCTTTTATTACTGCTTTTTCAAATCAAGATAACATGAGAACAAAGAAAAATTGATAATAGGAATAAATTAGAAAGTTGCTTAAAATTGCATGCTCTATCTGAATCATGAAAGAAAAAACATGGGGTTAGTATCCCTTTAAAGGGACATAAACCCCAACTTTTTCTTTCATGATTCAGATAGAACATACAATTTTAAACAACTTTCTAGTGACTGCACCACTATATAGCAGCAGTTTTGCAACAATGTTATACATGAAGAAGAGCACTAGATAGCAGCACTATTTATTGTTACGTAGTGCTTTAGACGTGCACGTTACCTATCTAGATATCTCTTCAACAAAGAATAACATGAAAACTAAACAAATTTTATGATAAACGTAAATTGGAAATCTTTTTTAAATTGTATTCTCTATATGAGTCATGAAAGAAAAATAAATTGTGGTTTCTCGTCCCTTTAAGTAACTAATATAATTGTGAAATACAGCTACATATTATTCTAAGGCTAATCTTTTATTTGAATGCATCATTATGTCTTGGTTTTCTCTCTCTCCCACACCCACTGGGATGTTGATTTCTTCTACTGCCTCTTGTTTAAATTACCATTACTGCAGTGTTGAAATGTTTAGCATAGGTGGAGGTTTCAATAATAAAATCAGTTATTTTAAATAACAAACTAAAGGTAAAAGAACTATTAGTAAACAATTGAATATTCTTCAGTAGGTAAAATGTGTCATTGGCAACAAATTAAATGTCTAAAGGCTACCCCTGCTACATATCTTTTCACTAATTGGCTTTAGCAGATAACAACTGCAAAACAATGCATTTTACACTAACAATCTGATTGTAGTTAGCCTTGCCAGATGGGGGTTCAAGCTCCTTAAAAAAAGGCAAGTATGCCGCAAACAAACCCTTTTAAAAAATAGAGAGAAAAAACAAAAGGCGATATGGATCAGGGGGTAAAAGATACTAATTACAAGACAGAGAATGAGTGATACAGAGGAGACTAAGAAGGTTGGTGTAATAAGATGGTAAATGAATATATATAGAGACTGTAGGGTATATAGGGTTGGTACTTACTTAGGTGTTTGTGCTGTGATCCCAGTAAATATAGCTGCCCATAGCACACAGCGCAGGAGAGGCTGCGGAAGCCCCATCCTGTACAGAGAGAGAGAGGGGTTGTAACTGGCAGAGATGCAGGAACCAAATGATGAGACAGACTGAGGGGGGGAGAGAGATATACAGGAGCTCAGCAGAGATAAGAGAGACCAAAAGTGAAATTAGCCAGAAGGTAAAAGGTTACAATATAGAGGCCAGAAGGTAAAAGGTTACAATATAGAGGAGGAGAGTTAATAGAATAAACAAGGGGAAATAACAACTAAAACAAACTAGTTTAAAGGGACAGTGACTTCAGTACGGAACTCCTATAAACTGCTAAAGGGACGTTGTACACTAGATATTTCTTTGCATAAATGTTTTGTAGATGATCCATTTATACAGCCCATCTATAACTTGTATAGTTTTGCTTATTTTTAAATAACATTTTGCTGATTTTCAGACTCCTAACCAAGCCCCAAAGTTTTAAATGTATACTGATGTATATAGACTTCAGACTACTTCTGGTTGTATAATGGATCTTTTCATATGCAGGGGAAGGAGGAGGGTCCGCTCTCAGACCCTTTCACTGGGTGTCTCGGCCTAACCTCATCAAAAGTGCTAAATTGGGAGCTTCTAAGTTTTGAAAAAAGGTTTTATACTGGATATTTATATCAGTATCTGTGCATATTATTCTTTATAGTAGTGTCTATTACATGCATTGGTGTATACTGTCCCTTTAAGTTAGACAAAAATACAATGCACAATCTGTATGTGTTTTGCTAGCTTTTCTTGTCATTTAGCTGAAAATTGTGTTTTATCTGCTACCCTGAGACAGGCTGAAATACATACTGCAGAATACTGACCCTGCAATATGCTGCACAAGCTGATTTCTATATAGGTGTGTATATATATATATATATATATATATATATATATATATATATATATATATATATATATATATATATATATATATATGAGACAAGAAGCGGAAAAGGTGTAAGGGCGCTAAAAATGTGAGCCAGAAAAGAATATATACATATATAAAGATATATGTATATATGTGTACAAGGAGGCAGAGATTCCCAATCAACAAAAATCCAACCTGAAAGCAGCTGTCCCTTTAAGGAGGGTGAAGACTGAAACAAGAAAGGGAAAGATTCCCCTTCTCCCTCAAAAAACACCCACCAATTAAATTATGGATAAACAAGAGGGCATGTAAAAGGACACAAATAGCGCTGGTTGCTCAGAGATAGTGTATACAATAAATGAAAAAGTGAATGACTGAGTGTCCTAATACAAACACAAATGAATAAACTATTATATACAAATGTTTCATATGGAAAATCACATACAAGTGTTAAAGTATAAACAACGGGAAAGTGCATCAATATATCATGAAACTGAAATGGAGTACTCCACAGATAGCAGTGGGTATGTACAAAGTGCAAACTTACAAGAACAAACCTCAATCATATGAGGTAAGTGATCCGCACAGCAGAGGATTCCTCTTGTGAAACACAGCTTTCCTCTTAGGATGTGAGAGAAACTTCAGTGGGTCTGCAATCGATATTCCCTCGGCCTCTTTAAGTATGGTTCCTCTCTTTTAAGATGAATCCTTAAAACCTTTGAAACGCGTTAGACAGTAAGAAACATACAGACTGATTTGATACCGGAAACCCTGGTATACTTTTACTTGTTAAAGACTTTTGCCTTTGTCTCACAAGAGAGCGCAATAATCCAGTGTTTGTAGAGAAGGACTGTGCCTCTGCATTCACTATTTTTTAACAGTTTTATCAAATACCTCATAGCCTTGAGGATACTAAGTGTAAGCAGGCATTTGTGAGAGTGTGTGTTTAGCAATAAAGTATGTGTTTTTAAAAAAACAATATCACACTATTTGAGCCTCTTTTTTTCCACATATATGCGGTTGGAGATTTCACCATACTTTGAGAGGAACCAAACTTAAAGAGGCCGAGGGAATATCGATTGCAGACCCACTGAAGTTTCTCTTACATCCTAAGAGGAAAGCTGTGTTTCACAAGAGGAATCCTCTGCTGTGTGGATTACTTACCTCATATGATTGAGGTTTGTTCTTGTAAGTTTGCACTTTGTACATACCCACTGCTATCTGTGGAGTACTCCATTTCAGTTTCATGATATATTGATGCACTTTCCTGTTGTTTATACTTTAACACTTGTATGTGTTTTTCCATATGAAACATTTGTATATAATAGTTTATTCATTTGAGTTTGTATTTGGACACTCAGTCATTCACTTTTCCATTTATTGTATAAACTATCTCTGAGCAACCAGCGCTATTTGTGTCCTTTTACATGCCCTCTTGTTTATCCATATATATATATATATATAATTATAACATATTCTGCTATTTGCAGAACACTGGAATGTAAAATATTTAAAGTAAACACACACTATAACACTTTATTAAAAATGAATATTGCATAAATATGCTTTTTCAGGTTTTTCATTAACTTGACTGCAAAGGGCTCCAATGCTACATATATATATATATATATATATATATATATATATATATATATATATATATATATATATATATATATATATATATATATATATATATATATATATATATACATATGTATTTATGTGTGTATATATATATTTGTACCTACATATACATCTTTAGATGTGTTTGTTTGCATATCTATGTTAAAGCCTTTCGCAGCCTTTTTTTTCTTCTAACACTTGAGACCTCAAATCTTTGATCCCTTATAACTTTTTTGAACAATATATTTTTTTTAAATAATTGTTATTAGATAATGTTATTATGAATTTAACTGTACTTTGTAATGTATTATTGATGTGTTTTGTGACACTTTTTTGCTGCGCTAAATAGTTAACTATAACTCTGACTTCAATTGCGCTCAAGTGATCACGTTTATTTTCAACTTGTAATGTGAGCGCTATACCCAGTGCGATAAACCCCTTTTCGCTCGCAAGTAACTGTTTGCGCACCACTCGTAATCTGGCGCTAAATATTTATTGGCATAAACAGACTACGTTTATTCCTCCTGCATTAACAAATGATTATCCACACACACACACACACACCCGTTGCAGGAATGGGTCACGTGATTTTGCAGAATTTCTGAATATAAAGTAAATATTGAAAGAGATTGCTTCAAAGCAGAGGTCACGAAAAAAAAAAAAATTGTGAGATTTATATGGGCTACTAACTAACTGAAAGGCAAGATATCTATAGTTAAATGAATATTACTTTCAAAATAAAAATTCCCCAACAGTTTATAAAGCACAAAGAAACAATGTCATGCATATTTGTTTATTTTTTCTTATAATTTACTTAATTATTCTTTTCCATTGCCCCTAGAGAAGCAACCTTCATACATAAATATGCTGCAGTTTGTCTGACTCTGATACATGCTAGCCAGAGATTGGTTAGAGCAATGCACAAGCTTATTTACAGCTCTCTGATTGGCCAATGCATAGAAGACTGGGTAAACTTATCCAGGAGGGTTTTCAAAGAGTTTATCCTTAGATTGCTGTAAAATAGCAAAACTGTGTGAATGTTGCTAACAAATGATAATTTGAAATGCTTTTAAAATATTTCATTTTGTTTTGCAGTACTTAAAGGAATATGAAACACCAAATTTTTTTTTAAGTGTTTCTCACTAAAACAGTAGGGACAAGAAACCCTAAATTTCTCTTTCATGATTCAGATACAGAATGTGATTTTAAACCATTTTCTAACTTACTTCTATTACCAAGTTTTCTTTGTTCACTTGGTGTCTTTTGTTGAAAAGCAGGGATGTAATGCTTAGGAGCCGGCCCATGTCTGGAACACTATATGGCAGCAGTTTTGCAAGAATGTTATCCACTAGATGACAGCACTATTTCCTACCACGCAGGGCTCCAGATCCTAGGCATCTCTTCAACACAGAATATGGAAATGACTCAGTAGTTAAAGGATTAAAATTGCATGCTCTAAATGAATCATGAAGGTTTAATTTTTACTTTAGTATCCCTTTAAGCAGCTATCATTTCTTATTATTAAAGGGATACTAAACCCAAATGTTATCTTTCATGATTCAGATAGAGCATGCAATTCTAAGCAACTTTCTAATTTACTCCTATTAACAATTTTTCTTCGTTCTCTTGGTATATTTATTTGAAAAAGCAGGAATGAAAACGTAGGAGCCGGCCCATTTCTTGGTTCAGCACCCTGAATAGCGCTTGCTGATTGGTTGCTACAATTAGCCACCAATCAGCAAGCAGAAGAAAGAAAGAAAGAAAGAAAGAAAGAAAGAAAGAAAGAAAGAAAGAAAGAAAGGTACATTGTACACCTCTAGTTTTTTGTGTAAATATTGTGCTTGCCTAACACTCCCCTAGAGAGACCAACAAGGAACATTTGTTACCTGGGTTTTCAAAATACTGCAAAATGCCTAAACCATCAATCTGAGTTGCTTTTTGGCCTCCCGGGGGAATATGGCATGAGAACAATCTTTAAACAAAGGTAAGAAGTGTTTAATGCCCTTTAAGACTGAACGGTTTGGTGGAATGATGGTTCAGGTAGTAGTGCAATTGAGTAGTTATCAGAAGAGTTGGATGGGTGGCCATTATTTTAAGGATTAGGGTAAGGAGGTCAATGTTGGTGAGTGTGGAGAACTTTCGGAAGTGGTTGTAAGGGATCAGTTTGGTAATGGATTATTTGGGGCCTATCTATCAAGCTCCGTACGGAGCTTGAGGGCCCGTGTTTCTGGCGAGCCTCAGGCTCGCCAGAAACACCAGTTATGAAGCAGTGGTCTAAAGACCGCTGCTCCATAACTCTGTCCGCCTTCTCTGATGAGGCAGACAGGAATCGCCGCAATTCAACCCGATCGAGTACGATCGGGTTGATTGACACCTCCCTGCTGGCAGCTGATTGGCCGCGAGTCTGCAGGGGGCAGCGTTGCACCAGCAGTACTTGTGAGCTGCTGGTGCAATGCTGAATACAGAGAACGTATTGCTCTCCGCATTCAGCGATGTCTGTCGGACCTGATCCGCACTGTCGGATCAGGTCCGACAGACATTTGTTAAATAGGCCTCTTTGGATGGTCTTCCAGTGGGGATCTGGTCCTAAGGGCAATGTTTGTACCTCATTGGGTGCTCAGTGCTAGCCCACACCACCAGTGCCCACAGCTTTAGAGCTTACGGACACTACAGCTAATCAGCAAAGATGCTGTTTCAAAATGAAAATGTACCAAAAAGTTTAAAATTCAAATCATACCTTTTTTTTATCTTTCTTTATATGAAAAATGAGACTTGGAGCAAGTAGGCTGAACAGGGGTGTTCCTTAGGGATGTCTGAAGTTCTCTAAAAGGCCTCATTGTATTCTCTAAGTCTTTTATGCCTGCAGGTCTTTCTGTTTTATCTCACCAAATGTAATTTTGTCTCAAAAGATGCAATTCACTTACTGTTCTGATAGAAAAATAATTTTTGAAACTAGAAGTAAATGCAAGTTATAGTACACAGAATACACTAAAATTGATTTGTATTTGCTTAAAAATATTAGTCATTACTTCCTATGGGAGGCAGCTTACCACTCATCACGACTTACAGGTTTCACACTTTTTTTTTTTAGAAAATTGAGGGAGATCTATACATGCAAGTGTTGGCAAGACATAACACTTCATGTCAGTAAATTTTTAGAGAATCAGGCTCAAAGGCTCTGCAGAGTTATTAATTTAAAAGGACATAAAATCTCAAAATGTTTCAACATAAATGTCTAATAGACATGTGCACGGGCAAAACATTTGGTCCAGCTGAACCTTCTGAAACAAATATTTAAAAATAAAAGTATTTATAATATTCGTTGCCCGTGCTTGTCGGTATTTATTTTGTTTTAAACAAAAAATATACTAAACATTTATGAAGAAGTTAACCTGTGGCTTTAAATACTTACCTTTAGCGCACTGTAGAGGATTAGCGCCGCTCTCCAGCATGCTACAGTATTTTAACCTCCTAAGTTAATTTAAAGGAAATGAATGAATACCAAGGCTGGATTGGCCTACCAGGATACCAGTAGATTTCCCGGTGGGCTGCAGCAGCTGGGGCTGGAAAGCTACCATTTTAAGGGGTGATTAATGGATGCAATTGGGCTTTATAACCACAATCTGGAACTTTTTTTTTTTATAATACAAACTAATATAATACAATTCTGCAACAAAATATTGGGGGAAGGAGTATCCCAGTAATCATTGGGGGAAGGAGTATCCCAGTAATCATCTGAGAAAAATAGGGCGTGCGCATTATACTTAGAGAACGGAAAATAGGGGTGGTCTCCAAAATTTCCAGGGCTGCATTTTATTCCCAGTCCAGCCCTGATGAATACTGACAAATTTCCTCAGTATTTATTCATTTTCTTTAAATTTCGGTGTGTATTTGTTTGGATAATCGTTTCATTAAAATGAGGCGAATTTCCATATTTTGCGAATTTGCATATCAAAACAAATGCACATGTGATATATTTAATTATACATATTGATACTTTACAACATAACTTGATTTGTATTTTTTATTTAATTTAACAGTTTTTAGCTAAAAGTTTAAAAGTACATTAAAGTGACGGTAAATTCATAATTAGACGTTCTTGATTAAGACAGAACATACAATTTTAAACAACTTTCCAATTTACTTCTATTATTTAATTAGCTTCCTTCTCTTGTTATCCTTTGCTGAAAGGTTTATCATGGAAAGCTCAGGAGCAGCAAAGAACCTAGGTTCTAGCTGCTGATTGGTGGCTGCATATATATACTGATTGTATTTCCAATCAGCCAATAGGATGAAAGCTCAATCCTATTGGCTGATTGCAACATCCAATAGGATTTTTTTTCCCCTAATTCCTATTGTAAGGGATGCCATCTTGGATGACGTTATTTAAAGGGAAACTTCATTCTTCAAGAGACGTCGTAAGAAGAGGATGCTCCACGCCGGATGTCTTGAAGATGGAGCCGCTCCGTGCCGGATGGATGAAGATAGAAGATGCCGTCTGGATGAAGACATCTGGTTGAATGAAGACTTCGGCCCGTTTGGATGAAGACTTCTGCCGGCTTCGCTGAAGACTTCTGCCGCTTGGATGAGGATGGATGTCCGGTCTTCGAAAACTGTAAGTGGATCGTCGGTGGTTAGTGTTAGGTTATTTTTTTTTTGGGTGGGTTTTAATTTTACGTTAGGGACTTTGGGCAGTAAAAAAGCTAAATGCCCTTTTAAGGGCAATGCACATACAAATGCCCTTTTCAGGGCAATGGGGAGCTTAGGTTTTTTAGGTAGGTTTTTATTTGGGGGGTTGGTTGTGTGGGTAGTGGGTTTTACTGTTGGGGGGTGTTTGTATTTTTTTTACAGGTAAAAGAGCTGATTTCTTTGGGCAATGCCCCGCAAAAGGCCCTTTTAAGGGCTATTGATAGTTTAGTTTAGGCTAGGTTTTTTTTGTTTTTTTTTGGGGGGGGGGGGCTTTTTTATTTTGATAGGGCTATTAGATTAGGTGTAATTCTTTTTTATTTTTGATACTGTGGTTTTTTATTTTTTGTAACTTAGTTGTTATTATTTTGTAATTTAGTAATTTTTAATTGTAGATTTAAATAATTTGAGTAGGGTTAGGTTTTTAAATATGTAATATAGTTAATTTAATTTGTAGTTTAATGTAATTTTAGTATAATAGTTAGGGTAGGTTAATTAATAGTTTAATATAGTTTAAGGTAATTTTCGTATAATAGTTAGGGTAGGTTAATTAATAGTTTAATATAGTTTATTTTAATTCTAAAGGTAAGTTTTAATTTATTATAAGATAGGGATGAGGTAATTATAATGTAAAGTTAGCGGGTTGTTAGGTTTAGGTGTTAATAGCTTAATTTAGTTTATGGCGATGTGGGGGCTGCGGTTTAGGGGTGTTACGGTTACCCTTAGTCTCGCTGAGAGATGGACCGCTTAGTAGCCTGGATCCCTATTGCTAAAGAGGGGAGAAGCTGCTTTCCATAGTATTCTATATGAGTCTCGCAAATATAGAATAATCTCCCTTAGCTGCAGTACCGCTAGGATACCCTTCTGCCCACAAAAACGAGTCAACGCTGCGATTGAGGGTCAAACAAGAACTCAGGACTGGGATGCCCAGCCTGCTTTTTATTAAGGTTACATGCACACAGGGCACTCCCAGGGGGAGAGGGGGGGAAGCACAAAATCCCCCATCACACATTTAGATAGAGAGCACTGTCCTTTGACAGGCCACAATAGGATTACAGTACTTAAGATAACAAGTTTACAAGTTCATCTTATCAATTAGCAGTCTGGCTCCAGAGGTGATTAGACAATAGTTTCTAAAAGCTGAAAAAAAAGAGTTAACTCTTTATGAAATGATACTTGTTACGGTTTTCTTGGAGCCCTTCTTAGGCGCTGGCTTGCTGGTTCAGGCATTGCTGCTGGGAAATAAGCTCTTCACAACAAAATAACTAATGCTTCTGTAACAGTGCTCCCTTTCTGTGGAACACTCTGGCAGACACGGTCTGACCCCTTTTCGGGGCAGACTAAGGCTGTCCAGACCGCTGATTATGCGGGGCTGAGGTCGGTTTGTCTGGACAACCCGTCGGCGTTGCCATTCTGTTTCCCAGGTCTGTAAGTAATGGTGAAATTGAAGGGTTGCAACGATAAGCTCCAACGTAATAGCCTGCCGTTATCTCCAGAGACCCGGTTCAGCCACACCAACGGGTTATGGTCGGTGACCAGAGTGAACTCCTGACCATATAAATAGGGAGTCAATTTCTTTAATGCCCACACCAAAGCCAAACACTCCTTTTCGACCGCTGCATAGCTGACTTCGCGGGGCAGGAGCTTCCGGCTGATGTAGGCAACTGGATGCTCCCCTCCATCTTCGCCTACTTGGCTGAGGACGGCTCCCAGCCCGAACATGGAAGCATCTGTATGGACGATAAAACGTTTGTTAAGGGCTGGGGCCGCCAAGACAGGAGCGTTAATTAGAGCATTTTTGAGAGCCTGGAAAGCCGTTTCACAGTGGGGAGACCACAGGACCTGTCGAGGTAAGTTCTTCTTGGTCAAGTCAGTCAGGGGTTTGGCAAGTGTGCTGTAGTCTGGTACGAACCGTCTATAGTACCCTGCCGTGCCCAGGAAGGCTAGGACCTGAGTCTTAGTGATGGGGGTGGGCCAATTGGCGACAGCTTCTATTTTGGCCGGCTCTGGTCGCTGCTTTCCACACCCCACCCGGTGACCCAGGTACTGTACCTCGGCCATCCCAAAGTGGCATTTTTCTGGCTTCAGAGTCAGGCCAGCAGCCCGGATCTGATCCAGAACCATTCCCACATGAGCTAAGTGGTCCTCCCAGGACTCACTGTGGATCGCTATGTCGTCCAGGTAGGCGCAAGCAAAACTCTGGAAGCCATCCAGGAGCCTATCCACCAAGCGCTGGAATGTAGCTGGGGCATTCTTCATCCCAAACGGCATTACCCTAAACTGATATAAGCCGAATGGGGTGACGAATGCCGACTTGGGGATAGCCTCCGGGGCCAGGGGAATCTGCCAGTAACCTTTGCAGAGGTCAATAGTGGTCAGGTAATTTCCCCTGGCTATACGATCGAGTAGCTCGTCTACCCTGGGCATAGGGTAAGCGTCCGTCACGGTATTTTCATTGAGCCTCCGATAGTCTACGCAGAACCGGGTGGTCCCATCTTTCTTGGGCACCAAGACAACTGGGGAGGCCCAGGGACTATCGGAGGGCTCAATTACCCTGAGCTGGAGCATCTCATCGATCTCCTTCTTCATTCCTGTCCTAACTGCTTCGGGGATTCGGTACGGAGCCTGGCGCAAGGGAGCTTGTCCCGGAGTATCTACCTGGTGGGTGGTTAAAGTAGTGTACCCTGGCTTCGGGGAGAAGGTGAGGTGTTTAGACTGGAGGAGTTGGTTGAGCTGCTCCCTTTCAGTGGGGCTAAGTCGGTCCCCTATCTGAACCTGCGCCACTATACCTGTGGGGAGGCTCTTTTCTAATAGGTCTGGAATGGGTAAACTGTCGGGGTCTTCCTGAGGGGAACAACATACGGCCGTCACGTTCTCTGGCCGCTCAAAATATTCCTTGAGCATGTTTACATGGAATGTCTTTCTAAGATTGTTTTCGTGGCAGCTAGCTATCACATAAGTGGTGTCTCCCCTTTTCTCTACGATCTGGTAGGGACCCTGCCAGGACGCCTGCAATTTGTCTGTCTTCACCGGCTTAAGTACTAACACCTTTTGTCCTATGGTGAAGATTCTCTTTCGGGCCCCCCGATCGTACCATACTTTCTGTCTTCTCTGGGCCAACTGGAGATTAGCCCGCACGGATTTGGCTAATTGCTCCATTCGGTCCCTGAGTTCCAGCACGTATGGCACAATGGGGACACCGTCAGCCTCCATCTCTCCCTCCCAGTGCTCCCGGATCAGGTTTAGGGGTCCCCGTACCTTTCTTCCGTAGAGCAACTCGAAGGGAGAGAACCCTGTCGTTTCCTGGGGCACCTCCCGATAAGCAAATAGGAGGTGCGGCAGGAAGCGTTCCCAGTCTCGGTATTCCTGAGTGAACGTCTTGAGCATTTGCTTGAGGGTCCCATTGAACCTCTCACACAGCCCGTTCGTCTGGGGGTGGTATGGGGAGCTCAGGAGGGACTTAATTTTGCAAACCTGCCAGAGTTGTTGGGTCAATTCAGCCGTAAATTGGGTGCCTCGGTCGGATAGGATTTCTTTTGGAAATCCTACCCGGGAGAACACCTGTACTAGTGCATTCGCTACCGTATCCGCTTGTATGTTGGATAGGGCGACAGCCTCTGGGTACCTGGTAGCGTAGTCCACTACGGTAAGAATGTATCGCTTACCGGAGGGACTAGGGGTAGCCAGTGGTCCCACTAGGTCAATAGCAACCCGGCTGAAGGGTTCCTCTACAATGGGCATATTTACTAGCTGGGCTTTAGGGTGATCGCCTCGCCTTCCTACTCGTTGACACACATCGCAGGTGTTACAGTAAGTTCTAACGTCAGCGTGCACCCCTGGCCAAAAGAACGTGTGAGTAATGCGGTGTAGGGTACGGGTAACGGCTAGGTGGCCTGCTAAGGGGATGTCGTGGCCTATTTTGAGGATTTCTTGACGGTATTTGTGGGGCACTACCAGCTGTCGCCTACGCTGTCCCCTTTTCTCTGTCCAGCGGTATAGTTTCCCTTTTTCCCATAAGAATGTTTCGTTATCTGCCCCGCCCCCTCCGGTCTCTGCTCGTTCCCGGTACTTTTGTAAGGTCGGGTCAGTCTTAGACTCTGCCTCGAAAGCATCTGGGGTGTCCCAGGGTATGGGGCCTAACCTGTCAGGCAAGGTCGGGGTAGGTCTTACCTGTGTCTCCCGCACTGGTGAGAGCTCTCGCTCCGTCCGGGCTTGGGCCCGTGTAGTCACTGGGTCCGCCTCGTTGTTGCATACTGGAGCATAGGCAGAAGTCATGGGGCCCAAATCGTTGCCCAGTAGTACTTCGGCAGGTAAATTATCCATTAGGCCCACGTTCACAGCCCCCTTTCCCGCTCCCCAATCAAGATGCACTTTAGCTGTTGGAATTTTGTACACATCCCCCCCCGCCACTCTAACGGCCACAGTCTGTCCGGATCGCTTGTGCTCTGGCACCAAATGACTCTGTACCAGCGTGATAGTAGCCCCTGTGTCTCGCAATCCCTCGGTAGATCGCCCCTCAAGCCATACCCTCTGCCGATGGTGCTGGCGGTTATCTGAGGCAGCATATACAGGGTCTGCCTCGTGAAGCGGCCCCACATATCCCTCCATAGGGGCCTCTTGGTTAACACAGAGGGCCCGGGCCGGACGATAGGACCCAGAGGGGTAATTGTAATTCCTGGGTGTCTGGTGCGTATTAAGGGGGCAGCTAGCCATGAAATGCCCTGGTTGCTTGCATCGGTGGCAAGTCGGTCTGGGACGCTCAGAGCTGTTATTGGGTGGTCCTGAGTGTCGGACGGGCCTTGTGGGCACCGGGGCTCGGAATTCAGTACGAGGGGGTGCACGGTAAACCTCTCTGGGTTCGACCCGTGCTGGAGCTCGGTAGTTCATGGGTTCGTGAAGACGGGAGTCATAATGTTCATCGGCCAATTTGGCTGCTTCTTCTAAGGTAGAAGGCCGCCTGTCTCGCAGCCATTCCTTCCCTTGCTGTTCCATGCCATTATAAAAATGTTCTAAGAGAAACAATTGTAAAATTTCCTCCCCAGTCACCGCTTTACTTCCGCTCAGCCAGTGATTTGCCGCTCTCCGCATTCGGTGCGCCCATTCCATATGGGTATCGTTAGGCTTCTTTTCCGTGCCCCGAAACTGTCGGCGATACGTGTCCGGAGTTACAGCGTACCGTCGCAACAGTGTCTCCTTAACTAGCTCATACTGTGTCACTTCCTCAGCACCCAGAGTACGAAAGGCTTCCAGGGCTCGCCCGGATAGTTTCCCAGACAATATCGTGGGCCACTCTCTGTTGGGAATCTGGTGCAGGGCACATTGCCTTTCGAAGTCCGCCAAATATTCATCAATCCCTGTCTCGCTCTCTAGGAAGGGTCGAAATGCCGCATAGGGTATCTTGGGCCTCCCAGCATTTTCGACAGGGATGATTACCTGCGGGGCTTCAGCATTGCGGTGTGCATTCGCTAGGTTGAGTTCGTGGGCTCGAGTCTCTCGTATATCCTCGTCCGCCTCTGCCATCAACTGCTGTACCAATTCCATGGAGGGGTTCGGCCCGTATAATGAGAGCCTTTCCCGAACAATCCTGGTTTTTTCGTCACTAATCGTGGTCGGTGTTTCCGCCATTGTGAAGCTCTGATCCAGTTCGGTCAATTCTGCGATCAGCTCTCTCCTCGGCCGGTTGCTGGCGTACCCCCCTCTGCTTTCAAGTAAATCCTTTTGGGTTGTACGCTTCAATTTTTCGTAAGCGCTCTCCATCCGTTCTGTACCTCTCCTAGGAAATCCAGGAAAATCCCGCCGCTGCCGCCAAATGTTACGGTTACCCTTAGTCTCGCTGAGAGATGGACCGCTTAGTAGCCTGGATCCCTATTGCTAAAGAGGGGAGAAGCTGCTTTCCATAGTATTCTATATGAGTCTCGCAAATATAGAATAATCTCCCTTAGCTGCAGTACCGCTAGGATACCCTTCTGCCCACAAAAACGAGTCAACGCTGCGATTGAGGGTCAAACAAGAACTCAGGACTGGGATGCCCAGCCTGCTTTTTATTAAGGTTACATGCACACAGGGCACTCCCAGGGGGAGAGGGGGGGAAGCACAAAATCCCCCATCACACATTTAGATAGAGAGCACTGTCCTTTGACAGGCCACAATAGGATTACAGTACTTAAGATAACAAGTTTACAAGTTCATCTTATCAATTAGCAGTCTGGCTCCAGAGGTGATTAGACAATAGTTTCTAAAAGCTGAAAAAAAAGAGTTAACTCTTTATGAAATGATACTTGTTACGGTTTTCTTGGAGCCCTTCTTAGGCGCTGGCTTGCTGGTTCAGGCATTGCTGCTGGGAAATAAGCTCTTCACAACAAAATAACTAATGCTTCTGTAACAAGGGGTTAATCGGTTTAGTTAGTGCTAGTATCATACACAGCTCAGCTCAAACTCAGAGACATTTTAACTCCCAAGACCGCTACGTAAAGATATTTGTTTCTGGTATCCCTGTGAGCGAGGGCGTACGATATCTTTTAGCAGTAGGAGAAGCAAATTGCTATATAACAATCAGTTACATACTTCAGGTAATACCTTAAACAGGTTCCCACTCCCAGGACGGCAACAATAAGATACTTGTGCTGGAACCCTCTACGAGACGGCGGTCAATATCTTTAAGTTGGCGGTAGAATAACAAACAAACAACTGCTGACTCCCAAGATCGCCTAAGTAAGTAAGCTTGTACAAAAGGCATTAGGAGTTGAAGATTCAAAGATATAACGTGTGCGCACACTCGGAAGACCTGTAAAAACTAATGGGTTATTAACCAATCCTAAAATAAACATGAAACACTAACTTTTTCCTGGATTTCACATCAAAGTTTTCATCAATCACTATCTATCACACAATTCCTTTTAGCAACAGGATACTATTAAACAGCACGGATCACATCAAGATAATTTCAATAGCACCAAATCACCTAAAAGCGTATTTCAAATGAAACGGATCATTTAAGGTAAAACGAATATTAATCTACACTTGACGGGAACATTTTTTATAGATCTCAAAGAGAGAACATTTTATTAATTAATTATTTATCATATGTGATATCAAGCATCGCTTGCAATCACATACGCCTAGATTTAGAGTTTTGCGGCCAAAGGGGTGCGTTAGCTAGGCGTCTTTTTTTTCTAGCGCTGCTTGTAAACAACGCTGGTATTTAGAGTTCTCTGAAGGGCTGCGTTATGCTCCAAAAAGCGAGCGTAAAGGCATATTTTCTGCCACTTCAACTCTCAATACCAGCGTTGCTTACGGTAGCGGCTAGCTGTAAAAACGTGCTTGTGCACGATTCCCCCATAGGAAACAATGGGGCAGTTTGGGCTGAAAAAAACCCTAACACCAGCAAAAAAAGCAGCGTTCAGCTCATAACGCAGCCCCATTGTTTCCTATGGGGAAACACTCTCTAAGTCTGCACCTAACACCCCTAACCTTACACTTATTAACCCCTAATCTGCCATCCCTGCTATCGCTGATACCTGCATTACACAATTAACCCCTAATCTTCCGCTCCGGAGACCGCCGCAACCTACATTATCCCTATGAACCCCTAATCTGCTGCCCCTAACATCGCCGACACCTATATTATATTTATTAACCCCTAATCTGCCCCCCCAACGTTGCCGCTACCTTACCTACACTTATTAACCCCTAAACTGCCGACTGGACCTCGCCGCTACTCTAATAAATATAGTAACCCCTAAGTCTAACCCTAACCCTAACATCCCCCTAAGTTAAATATAATTTTAATCTAAGGAAATAAATTATATTGTATTATATATATGTATTATATATGTACACTCCTTTTCAGTCCTGGACTGAAACTTTTTTCTATGTATTAATTCTGTTAAGTGTACAGCACCCGCCCCATTAGATACTCATTTGGACACTTGTAGCCTCTGTGATAGGCGTAATAACATTTAAACCTAAAAGGGCAACAACCTGAGTAGTGCTATTGTTTGTTTTCTTTGTCTTGCCCAACACCCATAAACTACCTATGTACCCCTAAACCGAGGTCCCACATATCGCCGCCACTGTAATAAATATTTTTAACCCCTAATCTGCCGACCGCACACCGCCGCCACCTACATTATCCCTATGAACCCCTAATCTGCTGCCCCTAACATCGCCGACACCTACATAATATTTATTAACCCCTAATCTGCCCCCCCAACGTCGCCGCTACCTACCTACACTTATTAACCCCTAATCTGCTGACCGGACCTCGCCGCTACTCTAATAAATGTATTAACCCCTAAACCGCCGTACTCCTGCCTCGCAAACCCTATAATAAATAGTATTAACCCCTAATCTGCCCTCCCTAACATCGCCACCACCTAACTTCAACCCCTAATCTGCCGACCGGACCTTGTCGCTACTCTAATAAATGTATTAACCCCTAAAGCTAAGTCTAACCCTAACCCTAACACCCCCCTAAGTTAAATATAATTTTAATCTAACAAAATAAATTAAATATTATTAACTAAAGTATTCCTATTTAAAGCTAAATACTTACCTGTAAAATAAACCCTGATATAGCTACAATATAACGAATAATTATATTGTAGCTATTTTAGGATTTATATTTATTTTACAGGCAACTTTGTATTTATTTTAACTAGGTACAATAGCTATTAAATAGTTATTAACTATTTAATAGCTACCTAGTTAAAATAATTAAAAAAATTACCTGTAAAATAAATCCTAACCTAAGTTACAATTAAACCTAACACTACACTAGCAATAAATTAATTAAATAAATTGCCTACAATTATCTACAATTAAATAAACTAAACTAAATTACAAAAAAAACCCCCACTAAATTGCAAAAAATAAAAAAAGATTACAAGAATTTTAAGCTAATTACACCTACTCTAAGCCCCCTAATAAAATAACAAAGCCCCCCAAAATAACAAAATTTCCCTACCCTAATCTAAATTAAAAAAGTTAACAGCTCTATTACCAGCCCTTAAAAGGGCATGCCCCAAAGTAATCAGCTCTTTTGCCTGTAAAAAAAAACACAATACCACCCCCCAACATTAAAACCCACCACCCACATACCCCTACTCTAACCCAAACCTCCCTTAAATAAACCTAACACTACCCCCCTGAAGATCTCCCTACCTTGAGTTGTCTTCACCCAACCGGGCCGAAGTCTTCATCCGATGGGGCAGAAGAGGGCATCCAGACCGGCGAAGTCTTCATCCTATCCGGGCAGAAGAGGACATCCGGACCGGCAGACATCTTCATCCAAGCGGCATCTTCTATCTTCATCAATCCAACGAGGAGCGGCTCCATCTTCAAGACCTCCGGCGCGGAACATCCTCCTTCCCCGACGACTACCCGATGAATGAAGGTTCCTTTAAGTGACGTCATCCAAGATGGCATCCCTCGAATTCCGATTGGCTGATAGGATTCTATCAGCCAATCGGAATTAAGGTAGGAAAAATCTGATTGGCTGATTGAATCAGCCAATCAGATTCAAGTTCAATCAGATTGGCTGATCCAATCAGCCAATCAGATTGATCTCGCATTCTATTGGCTGATCAGAACAGCCAATAGAATGCAAGCTCAATCTGATTGGCTGATTGGATCAGCCAATCCGATTGAACTTGAATCTGATTGGCTGATTCAATCAGCCAATCAGATTTTTCCTACCTTAATTCCGATTGGCTGATAGAATCCTATCAGCCAATCGGAATTCGAGGGACGCCATCTTGGATGACGTCCCTTAAAGGAGCCTTCATTCGTTGGTAGTCCGTCGGGGAAGAAGGATGTTCCGCGTCGGCGGAATGAAGATGGATCCTGAAGAAGAAGATTGAAGACCCCGCTTGGAAGATGACATCGCCCGGATGGAAGATAGGATTCTATCAGCCAATTGGAATTTGAGGGATGCCATCTTGGATGACGTCACTTAAAGGAACCTTCATTCGGCGAGTAGGCGTCAGGGAAGAAGGATGGATCCGCGTCGGCTGGAAGAAGATGGCTCTGCTCCGCTCCGGATGGATGAAGATAGAAGATACTGCTTGGATGAAGATGTCTTCCGGTCCGGATGTCCTCTTCTGCCTGGATAGGATGAAGACTTCTGCCGCTCCGGATGTCCTCTTTTGGTCCATCGGTGCCCGGCTGGGTGAACACGACTCAAGGTAGGGAGATCTTCAGGGGGGTAGTGTTAGGTTTATTTAAGGGGGGTTTGGGTTAGAGTAGGGGTATGTGGGTGGTGGGTTGTAATGTTGGGGGTGGTAATGTGTTTTTTTTACAGGCAAAAGAGCTGATTTCTTTGGGGCATGCCCCGCAAAAAGCCCTTTTAAGGGCTGGTAAAAGAGCTGGTTACTTTTTAATTTAGAATAGGGTAGGGACCTTTATTATTTTGGGGGGCTTTTTTATTTTATTAAGGGGCTTAGAGTAGGTGTAATTAGCCTAATATTCTTGTAATCTTTTTTTATTTTTTGTAATTTAGTGTTTGTTTTTTTTGTAATTTAGTTTAGTTTATTTAATTGTATTTAATTGTAGGTACTTGTAGTTAATTTATTTAATTTATTTATTGATAGTGTAGTGTTAGGTTTAATTGTAACTTAGGTTAGGATTTATTTTACAGGTAATTTGGTAATTATTTTAACTAGGTAGCTATTAAATAGTTAATAACTATTTAATAGCTATTGTACCTAGTTAAAATAAATACAAAGTTGCCTGTAAAATAATATAATAATAATAATTATTATTATTCGTTATATTGTAGCTATATTAGGGTTTATTTTACAGGTAAGTATTTAGCTTTAAATAGGAATACTTTAGTTAATAATATTTAATTTATTTTGTTAGATTAAAATTATATTTAACTTAGGGGGGTGTTAGGGTTAGGGTTAGACTTAGCTTTAGGGGTTAATACATTTATTAGAGTAGCGGCGAGGTCCGTTCGGCAGATTAGGGGTTAATACTTGAAGTTAGGTGGTGGCGATGTTAGGGAGGGCAGATTAGGGGTTAATACTATTTATTATAGGGTATGCGAGGCAGGAGTACGGCGGTTTAGGGGTTAATACATTTATTAGAGTAGCGGCGAGGTCCGGTCAGCAGATTAGGGGTTAATAAGTGTAGGTAGGTAGCGGCGACGTTGGGGGGGGGCAGATTAGGGGTTAATAAATATTATGTAGGTGTCGGCGATGTTAGGGGCAGCAGATTAGGGGTTCATAGGGATATGGCGGCGGTGTGCGGTCGGCAGATTAGGGGTTAAAAATATTTATTACAGTAGCGGCGATATGGGGGACCTCGGTTTAGGGGTACATAGGTAGTTTATGGGTGTTGGGCAAGACAAAGAAAACAAACAATAGCACTACTCAGGTTGTTGCCCTTTTAGGTTTAAATGTTATTACGCCTATCACAGAGGCTACAAGTGTCCAAATGAGTATCTAATGGGGCGGGTGCTGTACACTTAACAGAATTAATACATAGAAAAAAGTTTCAGTCCAGGACTGAAAAGGAGTGAACATATATAGCACTCAACAACCGTTTAGGCTAAATTATGGTTGACGGTACTAGCCAGAGCAAAATAGAAATGATATAAATGTCTGATTCCAATTTGTAAAACTTAACCTTTATTACTATAAATTTAAAAACAAAGTAACACAAACAAAACCCTAAATATTAAAAACACAGTCACGGTTTCGGGGTGTGTGGGCAAGCAACACAGGTATGGTGACTGCCCCTGATAAATTGGAGCCCCAATCGGGATGTTGTTACTGGAACAAACTCAATAATCACTTGGAGATTGTATAGTCTCCTAAGTGATGTGACAGTATTAAACAATATAATCAGAAAAATGACTGCAGTATTCAAATCTCCTGTATGGTAAAAACAGTATAAGGGGATATAAAATGCCAGAATAATATATCACTGGTTCATGTATTTAAGTGGTTTTCTAAATTATGTGGAGCCACCTTGTATTTCACAATAAATTTGGATCAGCTATATTTAAGCCTAAGTGATTGTGGGTTGGTTAGCCAAAGGTCAGCCTTGTAGCACTTTAAGAAAAGGGGGGGTTAACAACACTGTTAAGAATAAGTATATAATGGCCTGGAAAAAGATCAGTATGCTTTACCTATGTATTTATAGAGTGTTAGATTTCGAACAATATTGGCCATGAATACCCAGTCAGTAAGCTTATATAGATTTCTATATTTATTTTAGTATTAGTAACGGACAGTTATTTCTATCCTTAACTAGAATGTACTAGTACCCATATAGCTGTATTTTGAATGCTGATACTGGTTTCAACAGGCTTTACCTATATAGGACTAATAATTAGAATATTACTCTAAATCAAATTGGTTTGTGCGGCTGGGATTCTAAAATAATTGCTGTGCTGCAGCAAAAGATTTTATGGATGATCTTAATATAACGCCGTCCACAATATTAACCCTAGGAACACAATTAGTTAACTTATATAGGTTTCTTTATTTATTTTAACATTGGAATACATGCTCCATAGATATTGTACCTGGAAGAAGGATCCGTATGCTTCACATGTGTATTGATAGAGTGTTTATTTTTGACACAGTATTAACTGTGGTCCGTGGGTACACAGTCAATTGACTTATAAGGGTTTCTTTATTTATTTTAATACTGGAATACATACACCACGAATATGGTATAGAGATTGCCAATAATTTCACCTATATCACATCAGGTGAAGTTAGTCAGTGTTATCAATTTATCAAGTTGGATATTGAAATGATGGGTAGTTGTTTCCTATCATTGACTAAGGTGTACTAATATCCATATAGAGTAGCGGCGAGGTCCGGTTGGCAGATTAGGGGTTAATACTTGAAGTTAGGTGGTGGCGATGTTAGGGAGGACAGATTAGGGGTTAATACTATTTATTATAGGGTTTGTGAGGTGGGAGTGCGGCGGTTTAGGGGTTAATACATTTATTAGAGTAGCGGCGAGGTCCGGTCGGCAGATTAGGGGTTAATAAGTGTAGGTAGGTAGCGGCGACGTTGGGGGGGCAGATTTGGGGTTAATAAATATTATGTAGGTGTCAGCGATGTTAGGGGCAGCAGATTAGGGGTTCATAGGGATAATGTAGGTGGCGGCGGTGTGCGGTCGGCAGATTAGGGGTTAAAAATATTTATTATAGCGGCGGTGATGTGGGGGACCTCCGTTTAGGGGTACATAGGTAGTTTATGGGTGTTAGTGTACTTTAGAGCACAGTAGTTAAGAGCTTTATAAACCGGCGTTAGCCCAGAAAGCTCTTAACTACTGACTTTTTTCTGCGGCTGGAGCTTTGTCGTTAGATTTCTAACGCTCACTTCAGCCACGACTCTAAATACCGGCGTTAGGAAGATCCCATTGAAAAGATAGGATACGCAATTGGCGTAAGGGGATCTGCGGTATGGAAAAGTCACGGCTTGAAAGTGAGCGTTAGACCCTTACATACATGACTCTAAATACCAGCGGGCGACCAAAAGCAGCATTAGGACCCCTTAACGCTGCTTTTCACGGCTACCGCAGAACTCTAAATCTAGGTGATATTCTCTGTATTTATTATATATATTTTCTGTACACTCTGCACTTTAACTATTTGTATACCAGTTATAATTAATATTGAAAACTGAGGATATTATACCAATTTGAATTGTTTTGGTGTTTTGGGTTATAAACCTTATTGTCTACCATTTGAACATATGGGGCGCGATCCGATATAGATCGCAGTTTGCGGCGCAAGCGAGGGAACCCATGTCGCCCGCAGTTTCAGCTCGCAACTCGAGCCATCCAATATGCGGCGCCGTCACTTGCTAAAGTGGCGCAAGTCTCACAAACCAGCGATGTCCAGAAATCTGCGTAAGTACAGATTTTTGGAGTCGCCAGTGACTTGAGCCACGTTAGAAACTGCCGGCGCCTATAAAACCTGACTAAAGTCTAAATCACCCACACTGTCTAACACGCCTCCCTAACATAGCCCGACACGTCTAACACGCCTCCCTAACATAGCCCGACACGTCTAACCCTCTATCCGCTATCCCCCCTCACTATCCTAACAATAAAAAAGCTATTAACCCCTAAACCGCCGCTCCTGTACCCCGCCGCAACCTAATAAAGTTATTAACCCCTAAACCGTCGCTCCCGTACCCCGCCGCCAGCTATATTATATCTATAACCCCCTAAAGTGAGCCCCTAACACCGCCGCCATCTATCTTAAAATTATTAACCCCTAATGTAAGCCCCTAACACTGCCGCCATCTCTATTAAAATGATTAACCCCTAATTTAATCTACCTACCCC
>NW_026512581.1:0-2500 GCF_027579735.1 Bombina bombina | reverse complement strand
TGGGGGTTTATTATTTTATTAGGGGGCTTAGAATAGGTGTAATTAGCTTAGAAATCTTGTAATCTTTTTTTTATTTTTTGTAATTTAGTGTTTTTTTTTTTTTTGTAATTTAGTTTAGTTAATTTAATTGTATTTTTAGATAGATGTTTGTAGTTTATTTAATTTATTGATAGTGTAGGTGTATTTGTAACTTAGGTTAGGATTTATTTTACAGGTAATTGGGTAATTATTTTAACTAGGTAGATATTAAATAGTTAATAACTATTTAATAGCTATTATACCTAGTTAAAATAATTAACAATTTACCTGTAAAATAAATATTAACCCTAACATAGCTACAATGTAATTATTAATTATATTGTAGCTATCTTAGGGTTTATTTTATAGGTAAGTATTTAGATTTAAATAGGAATATTTTAGTTTATAAATGAATTAGATTAATTTAATATACATTTAGTTAGGGGTGTTAGGGTTAGATAGAGTTAATATAGTTAATATAAATACTATAGTAACTATATTAACTATATTAACCCTAATATAATTAGGGTTAATATAGTTAATATATATAATGTAATACCTATATTAACTATAATATACTTAGGGTTAATATAGATAATATAGCTGGCGGCGGGGTAGGTAGATTAAATTAGGGGTTAATCATTTTAATAGAGATGGCGGCGGTGTAAGGGGCTTACATTAGGGGTTAATAATATTAATATAGCTGGCGGCGGTATAGGGGGATTAGATTAGGGGTTAATAATTTTTATATAGGTGGCGGCGGTGTAAGGGGTCAGATTAGGGGATAGATAAGGTAGATGACTGCGTTGTAAGGGGTTCTAATTAGGGGATAGATAAGGTAGATGGCGGCGGTTTTAGGGGCTCACAGTAGGGGGTTAGTTTATGTAGATGGCGGCGGGGTCCGGGAGCGGCGGTTTAGGGGTTAATAACTTTATTAGGGATTTCGGGGGGGGGATCGCGGTTGACAGGTAGATAGACATTGCGCATGCGTTAGGTGTTAGGTTTATTTTAGAAGATCGCGGTTGACAGGGAGACTGCGCATGCGTTAGGTGTTAGGTTTATTTTAGAAGATCGCGGTTGACAGGGAGATAGACATTGCGCATGCGTTAGGTGTTAGGTTTATTTTAGCAGCCAGTTTAGGGAGTTACGGGGCTCCAATAGTCAGCGTAAGGCTTCTTACGGCCTGCTTTTTGTGGCGAGGTGAAAATGGAGTAAGTTTTCTCCATTTTCGCCACGTAAGTCCTTACGCTGCATATTGGTTACCAAACTGCGCTGGTTTGGTATACCTGCCTATGGCCCAAAAAACTACGGGCGACGGCAGAAATATACGCGACGGCAGAAATATACGCGCGTAACTTCTAGGTTACTTCGTATATGTGATACCAAACCAGCGTAAATATTGGCGTCGCCGGCTTTTGCGGGCGACGATTTTTATCGGATCGACCCCATGACTTGTACAACTTGGATGAAGTTCATTTAGAATCACAGAGACACTGGTGTCATTTTTAAAGGTCACAGATATATCAGTTTTTTATATTACTCAGGTTTATTAATTCTATTAATTTTAACAGCTGTTCTGCAGGTAATAAAATGTATGTTTTTTTTAAATCTAGCCCCAACGTACCCTCCTTTTTAATCCAACTATTATATTACTCATATTATCTTAAAATATCACTGGAAAGTGTTTTTATTTTTTCATATCCAGAGAGCCTTTTTTTCCCAAAAGTTAGTGGTAGTGATGTGGGAGGCCAGGGGTTTAGGGGTTAATAATTTGATTATAGTTGCGACGGGGTCTGGGAGCGGCGGGATAGGGGTTAATACTTTTAGAGAAGCACACAAATTTGCAGGCACTGCTAGGTTAGTGAAAAATAAAAATCCATTTATTACAAACATTAAAATATTGAGCACCCAGACAAGGTACAAACAAAAAAGGACTGTCCCTAGTGGCGCTTAATCATAGACTGCAGGAGTGGGGAGAAAGGAACCAATTTATACCAAAGGCAATAATTGATTAACCCTTTACAAACCACACCAAATGCTAAAAACATATACAGTGCAAATTAAAAATACAATATAGCTCTACAAGAATTATAAACACAGAGAGATGATGATACAAGATAACAAATGTATGCATATATAAATACATATTCTTAAATACATGTTGTAAATTCATGTTATAAATATGTATTAAAAATCAATACTTTCAAAAATTGAAGGCAAATACAATGTCAGAGTAACAACAGCGGCAAATGATTTCAAACAGTCATGCAGCCATATAGCCATATAATGGAAGCTGGAACCTGTGAAGGATTAAATATACACAAAGAATCAACTATATGTAATCGAGATCTTGATATATCCAAGAAGATAATTAAGCCATAATTTTAAATGAGCGCAAAAGTATAAACCCAGTTAATAAACTAGCATATTGCATAATGCATGATTAATTATCAATAAAATAGCTAATATCCAATTCGTTATT
>NW_026512580.1:170000-198068 GCF_027579735.1 Bombina bombina | reverse complement strand
TGTAGTGTTTAGTTATATATATGTAGTGTTAAGTTATATGAGTGTAGTGTTTAGTTATATGTGTAGTGTTTAGTTATATGTGTGTAGTGCTTAGTTATATGTGTGTAGTGCTTAGTTATATATGTGTAGTGTTTTAGTTATATGTGTGTAGTGTTTAGTTATACGTGTGTAGTGTTTAGCTATATGAGTGTAGTGTTTTAATTATATGTGTGTAATGTTTTAGTTATATGTGTGTAATGTTTTACTTATATGTGTAGTTTTTAATTATATATGTGTAGTGTTTAGTTATATGTGTGTAGTGTTTTAGTTATATGTGTGTAATGTTTCAGTTATATGTGTGTAGTGTTTTAGTTATATGTGTGTAGTGTTTTAGTTATATGTGTGTAGTGTTTAGTTATATGTGTGTAGTGTTTTAGTTATATGTGTGTATTGTTTAGTTATATGTGTGTAGTGTTTTTTTTATATGTGTGTATTGTTTAGTTATATGTGTGTAGTGTTTAGCTATATGTGTGTAATATTTTAGTTATATGTGTGTAGTGTTTAGTTATATGTGTATAGTGTTTAGTTATATGTGTGTAGTGTTTTAGTTATATGTGTGTAATGTTTTACTTATGTGTATAGTTTTTAATTATATGTGTGTAGTGTTTAGTTAGATGTGTGTAGTGTTTAGTTAGATGTGTGTAGTGTTTAGTTATATGTGTGTAATGTTTCATTAATATGTGTTTAGTGTTTTAGTAATATGTGTGTAGTGTTTTAGTTATATGTGTGTAGTGTTTCATTAATATGTGTGTAGTGTTTTAGTAATATGTGTGTAGTGTTTTAGTTATATATGTATAGTGTTTAGTTATATGTGTGTAGTTTTTTAGTTATATGTGTATAGTGTTTAGTTATATGTGTGTAGTGTTTTAGTTATATGTGTGTGTAGTGTTTTAGTTATATGTGCGTGTAGTGTTTTGTTATATATGTGTGTAGTGTTTTAGTTATATATGTATAGTGTTTAGTTATATGTGTGTAGTGTTTAGTTATATGTGTGTAGTGTTTAGTTATATGTGTATAGTGTTTAGTTATATGTGTGTAGTGTTTAGTTATATGTGTATAGTGTTTAGTTATATGTGTGTAGTGTTAAGTTATATGTGTGTAGTGTTTAGTTATATGTATAGTGTTTAGTTATATGTGTGTAGTGTTTAGTTATATGTGTGTAGTGTTTAGTTATATGTGTATAGTGTTTAGTTATATGTGTGTAGTGTTTAGTTATATGTATAGTGTTTAGTTATATGTGTAGTGTTTAGGTATATATGTGTAGTGTTTTAGTTATATGTGTGTAGTGTTTAGTTATATATGTGTAGTGTTTAGTTATATGTGTGTAGTGTTTAGTTATATGTGTAGTGTTTAGTTATATGTGTGTAGTGCTTTAGTTATATGTGTGTAGTGTTTAGTAATATGTGTGTAGTGTTTTAGTTATATGTGTGTAGTGTTTAGTTATATGTGTGTAGTGTTTAGTTATATGTGTGTATTGTTTAGTTATATGTGTGTAGTGTTTTAATTATATGTGTGTAATGTTTTAGTTATATGTGTGTATTGTTTAGTTATATGTGTGTATTGTTTAGTTATATGTGTGTAGTGTTTTAGTTATATGTGTGTAGTGTTTAGTTATATGTGTAGTGTTTAGTTATATGTGTGTAGTGTTTAGTTATATGTGTGTAGTGTTTAGTTATATGTGTGTAATGTTTTAGTTATATGTGTGTAGTGTTTAGTTATATATGTGTAGTGTTTAGTTATATGTGTGTAGTGTTTAGTTATATGTGTGTAGTGTTTTAGTTATATGTGTGTAGTGTTTAGTTATATGTGTATAGTGTTTTAGTTATATGTGTGTATTGTTTAGTTATATGTGTGTAGTGTTTAATTATATGTGTATAGTGTTTAGTTATATGTGTGTAGTGTTTTAGTTATATGTGTGTAATGTTTTACTTATATGTATAGTTTTTAATTATATGTGTGTAGTGTTTAGTTAGATGTGTGTAGTGTTTAGTTATATGTGTGTAATGTTTCATTAATATGTGTTTAGTGTTTTAGTAATATGTGTGTAGTGTTTTAGTTATATGTGTGTAGTGTTTAGTTATATGTGTGTAGTGTTTAGTTATATGTGTGTAGTGTTTTAGTTATATGTGTGTATTGTTTAGTTATATGTGTGTAGTGTTTAGTTATATGTGTGTATTGTTTAGTTATATTTGTGTAGTGTTTTAGTTATATATGTGTAAGTTATATGTGTAGTGATTTAGTTATATGTGTGTAGTGTTTATATGTGTTATGTTTAGTTATATGTGTGTAATGTTTTAGTTATATGTGTGTAGTGTTTAGTTATTTGTGTGTAGTGTTTAGTTATATGTGTGTAGTGTTTAGTTATTTGTGTGTAGTGTTTAGTTATATGTGTGTAATGTTTAGTTATATGTGTGTAGTGTTTTAGTTATATGTGTGTGTAGTGTTTTAGTTATATGTGTGTAGTGTTTAGTTATATGTGTGTAATGTTTAGTTATATGTGTGTAGTGTTTTAGTTATATGTGTGTGTAGTGTTTTGTTATATATGTGTGTAGTGTTTTAGTTATATGTGTATAGTGTTTAGTTATATGTGTGTAATGTTTAGTTATATGTGTGTAGTGTTTTAGTTATATGTGTGTGTAGTGTTTTAGTTATATGTGCGTGTAGTGTTTTGTTATATATGTGTGTAGTGTTTAATTATATGTGTGTAGTGTTTAGTTATATGTGTGTAGTGTTTAGTTATATGTGTGTAGTGTTTAGTTATATGTGTGTAGTGTTTAGTTATATATGTGTAGTGTTTAGTTATATGTGTGTAGTGTTTAGTTATATATGTGTAGTGTTTAGTTATATGTGTGTAGTGTTTAGTTATATATGTGTAGTGTTTAGTTATATGTGTGTAGTGTTTAGTTATATGTGTGTAGTGTTTAGTTATATATGTGTAGTGTTTAGTTATATGTGTGTAGTGTTTAGTTATATGTGTGTAGTGTTTAGTTATATGTGTGTAGTGTTTAGTTATATGTGTGTAGTGTTTAGTTATATGTGTGTAGTGTTTTAGTTATATGTGTGTAGTGTTTAGTTATATGTTTGTAATGTTTTAGTTATATGTGTTTAGTGTTTAGTTATATTTGTGTAGTGCTTTAGTTATATGTGTGTAATGTTTTACTTATATGTGTAGTGTTTAGTTATATGCGTGTAGTGTTTAGTTAGATGTGTGTAGTGTTTAGTTATATGTGTAGTGTTTAGTTAAATGTGTGTAGTGTTTAGTTATATGTGTGTAGTGTTTAGTTATATGTCTAGTGTTTAGTTAAATGTGTGTAGTGTTTAGTTATATGGGTGTAGTGTTTAGTTATATGTGTGTAGTGTTTTAGTTATATGTGTGTAGTGTTTAGTTATATGTGTAGTGTTTAGTTATATGTGTGTAGTGTTTAGTTATATGTGTGTAGTGTTTAGTTATATGTTTGTAGTGTTTTAGTTATATGTGTGTAGTGTTTAGTTATATGTGTGTAGTGTTTAGTTATATGTGTGTAGTGCTTTAGTTATATGTGTGTAGTGTTTAGTAATATGTGTGTAGTGTTTTAGTTATATGTGTGTGTAGTGTTTTAGTTATATGTGTGTAGTGATTTAGTTTTATGTGTGTAATGTTTTAGTTATATGTGTGTAATGTTTTAGATATATGTGTGTAGTGTTTAGCTATATGTGTGTAGTGTTTAGTTATATGTGTGTAATGTTTAGTTATATGTGTGTAATGTTTAGTTATATGTGTGTAGTGTTTTAGTTATATGCGTCTGTAGTGTTTAGTTATATATGTGTGCAGTGTTTTAGTTATATGTGTGTAATGTTTAGTTATATGTGTGTAGTGTTTTAGTTATATGTATGTAGTGTTTAGTTATATGTGTGTAGTATTTAGTTATATTTGTGTAGTGTTTTAGTTATATGTGTGTAGTGTTTAGTTATATGTGTGTAGTTTTTTAGTTATATGTGTGTAGTATTAAGTTATATGTGTGTAGTGTTTAGTTATATGTGTGTAGTGTTTTAGTTATATGTGTGTAATGTTTTACTTATATGTATAGTTTTTAATTATATGTGTGTAGTGTTTAGTTAGATGTGTGTAGTGTTTAGTTATATGTGTGTAATGTTTCATTAATATGTGTTTAGTGTTTTAGTAATATGTGTGTAGTGTTTTAGTTATATGTGTGTAGTGTTTAGTTATATGTGTGTAGTGTTTAGTTATATGTGTGTAGTGTTTTAGTTATATGTGTGTATTGTTTAGTTATATGTGTGTAGTGTTTAGTTATATGTGTGTATTGTTTAGTTATATTTGTGTAGTGTTTTAGTTATATATGTGTAAGTTATATGTGTAGTGATTTAGTTATATGTGTGTAGTGTTTATATGTGTTATGTTTAGTTATATGTGTGTAATGTTTTAGTTATATGTGTGTAGTGTTTAGTTATTTGTGTGTAGTGTTTAGTTATATGTGTGTAGTGTTTAGTTATTTGTGTGTAGTGTTTAGTTATATGTGTGTAATGTTTAGTTATATGTGTGTAGTGTTTTAGTTATATGTGTGTGTAGTGTTTTAGTTATATGTGTGTAGTGTTTAGTTATATGTGTGTAATGTTTAGTTATATGTGTGTAGTGTTTTAGTTATATGTGTGTGTAGTGTTTTGTTATATATGTGTGTAGTGTTTTAGTTATATGTGTATAGTGTTTAGTTATATGTGTGTAATGTTTAGTTATATGTGTGTAGTGTTTTAGTTATATGTGTGTGTAGTGTTTTAGTTATATGTGCGTGTAGTGTTTTGTTATATATGTGTGTAGTGTTTAATTATATGTGTGTAGTGTTTAGTTATATGTGTGTAGTGTTTAGTTATATGTGTGTAGTGTTTAGTTATATGTGTGTAGTGTTTAGTTATATATGTGTAGTGTTTAGTTATATGTGTGTAGTGTTTAGTTATATATGTGTAGTGTTTAGTTATATGTGTGTAGTGTTTAGTTATATATGTGTAGTGTTTAGTTATATGTGTGTAGTGTTTAGTTATATGTGTGTAGTGTTTAGTTATATATGTGTAGTGTTTAGTTATATGTGTGTAGTGTTTAGTTATATGTGTGTAGTGTTTAGTTATATGTGTGTAGTGTTTAGTTATATGTGTGTAGTGTTTAGTTATATGTGTGTAGTGTTTTAGTTATATGTGTGTAGTGTTTAGTTATATGTTTGTAATGTTTTAGTTATATGTGTTTAGTGTTTAGTTATATTTGTGTAGTGCTTTAGTTATATGTGTGTAATGTTTTACTTATATGTGTAGTGTTTAGTTATATGCGTGTAGTGTTTAGTTAGATGTGTGTAGTGTTTAGTTATATGTGTAGTGTTTAGTTAAATGTGTGTAGTGTTTAGTTATATGTGTGTAGTGTTTAGTTATATGTCTAGTGTTTAGTTAAATGTGTGTAGTGTTTAGTTATATGGGTGTAGTGTTTAGTTATATGTGTGTAGTGTTTTAGTTATATGTGTGTAGTGTTTAGTTATATGTGTAGTGTTTAGTTATATGTGTGTAGTGTTTAGTTATATGTGTGTAGTGTTTAGTTATATGTTTGTAGTGTTTTAGTTATATGTGTGTAGTGTTTAGTTATATGTGTGTAGTGTTTAGTTATATGTGTGTAGTGCTTTAGTTATATGTGTGTAGTGTTTAGTAATATGTGTGTAGTGTTTTAGTTATATGTGTGTGTAGTGTTTTAGTTATATGTGTGTAGTGATTTAGTTTTATGTGTGTAATGTTTTAGTTATATGTGTGTAATGTTTTAGATATATGTGTGTAGTGTTTAGCTATATGTGTGTAGTGTTTAGTTATATGTGTGTAATGTTTAGTTATATGTGTGTAATGTTTAGTTATATGTGTGTAGTGTTTTAGTTATATGCGTCTGTAGTGTTTAGTTATATATGTGTGCAGTGTTTTAGTTATATGTGTGTAATGTTTAGTTATATGTGTGTAGTGTTTTAGTTATATGTATGTAGTGTTTAGTTATATGTGTGTAGTATTTAGTTATATTTGTGTAGTGTTTTAGTTATATGTGTGTAGTGTTTAGTTATATGTGTGTAGTTTTTTAGTTATATGTGTGTAGTATTAAGTTATATGTGTGTAGTGTTTAGTTATATGTGTGTAGTGTTTTAGTTATGTGTGTGTAGTGTTTAGTTATTTGTGTGTAGTGTTTAATTATACATGTGTAGTGTTTAATTAGATGTGTGTAGTGTTTAGTTATATGTGTGTAGTGTTTAGTTATATATATGTAGTGTTTAGTTATATGAGTGTAGTGTTTAGTTATATGTGTGTAGTGCTTTGTTATATGTGTGTAGTGTTTTAGTTATATGTGTGTAGTGTTTAGTTATATGTGTGTAGTGTTTAGCTATATGTGTGTAGTGTTTTAGTTATATGTGTGTAATGTTTTAGTTATATGTGTGTAATGTTTTACTTAAGTAATTAAATGCCCTATCCTCCTGGCTTGATGTAATAACTTACCAGTCATAAAACTGACTGACACATAACTTAACTTATAACTTACTTTACCATAAATGACTTTGGTAATACATAACTTGAATAATGACACAAACACAGGTGTGCGGGTATAAAGTAGTAGTGTCCGCATTTATTATAGAACATAGGAACCGGCTGGAAGCAACTCAGCAAACCTTAAACCAGGTGGCGGCAATCTAGCTAGGAGAGTAAGTACCCCCCGCTAGGAAATTGGACCACGCCCGTGAATGCCTACACAAGCGGAGCTTAGCTGCACGCACAGACTTAGGGAGTTCTCGGCAACATCAAATGGGGGGAGGTGCCCCAGGCGCGCGCCTGCAGAGACTACCCTCCCCCCGGGCCAGCCGTCACTCTACCTCTAATGGCAAACCGGGGCGTGGTACAAACCCCCTAGCCAGGGTGTGATATTATAAAGCTCCAGACCAGTAAGACCAGGTGTGACTAGGCGCGTGTACATGCCTCTACCTAAAGAGTCAAAAAATTAACGTCCTTGGGCTTAAGAAAGCGAGCCGCGTAGCCCTCATCCTGCCTCAGACACCCTGCTGATAAAAATACCCTAGTGATGTCCAGCCTAAGTGATTGCCGCCTTACCAATGAAAAAGGGAGGGCGGGAGGGAAGCTGTGAAGACAAGCTGGAAAGAGGGTTTGGGGCCTATAGCTTGGCTTCTTAAAGGTGAGCCCTGTACCCACCCACAAAAAATGCAACATTGTTGCCACTTCACAGCAGCTCACTCCTAAGGGCCTTAATACTTATGTTCGTTCTGGGCTATGCTGCCTTCCACTGTCTTAAGTAATTAAATGCCCTATCCTCCTGGCTTGCTGTAATAACTTACCAGTCATAAAACTGACTGACACATAACTTAACTTATAACTTACTTTACCATAAATGACTTTGGTAATACATAACTTGAATAATGACACAAACACAGGTGTGCGGGTATAAAGACCCGTAGGGTCCGCATTTATTATAGAACATAGGAACCAGCTGGAAGCAACTCAGCAAACCTTAAACCAGGTGGCGGCAATCTAGCTAGGAGAGTAAGTACCCCCCGCTAGGAAATTGGACCACGCCCGTGAATGCCTACACAAGCGGAGCTTAGCTGCACGCACAGACTTAGGGAGTTCTCGGCAACATCAAATGGGGGAAGGTGCCCCAGGCGCGCGCCTGCAGAGACTACCCTCCCCCCGGGCCAGCCGTCACTCTACCTCTAATGGCAAACCGGGGCGTGGTACAAACCCCCTAGCCAGGGTGTGATATTATAAAGCTCCAGACCAGTAAGACCAGGTGTGACTAGGCGCGTGTACATGCCTCTACCTAAAGAGTCAAAAAATTAACGTCCTTGGGCTTAAGAAAGCGAGCCGCGTAGCCCTCATCCTGCCTCAGACACCCTGCTGATAAAAACACCCTAGTGATGTCCAGCCTAAGTGATTGCCGCCTTACCAATGAAAAAGGGAGGGCGGGAGGGAAGCTGTGAAGACAAGCTGGAAAGAGGGTTTGGGGCCTATAGCTTGGCTTCTTAAAGATGAGCCCTGTACCCACCCACAAAAAATGCAACATTGTTGCCACTTCACAGCAGCTCACTCCTAAGGGCCTTAATACTTATGTTCGTTCTGGGCTATGCTGCCCTCCACTGTCTTAAGTAATTAAATGCCCTATCCTCCTGGCTTGCTGTAATAACTTACCAGTCATAAAACTGACTGACACATAACTTAACTTATAACTTACTTTACCATAAATGGCTTTGGTAATACATAACTTGAATAATGACACAAACACAGGTGTGCGGGTATAAAGACCCGTAGGGTCCGCATTTATTATAGAACATAGGAACCAGCTGGAAGCAACTCAGCAAACCTTAAACCAGGTGGCGGCAATCTAGCTAGGAGAGTAAGTACCCCCCGCTAGGAAATTGGACCACGCCCGTGAATGCCTACACAAGCGGAGCTTAGCTGCACGCACAGACTTAGGGAGTTCTTGGCAACATCAAATGGGGGGAGGTGCCCCAGGCGCGCGCCTGCAGAGACTACCCTCCCCCCGGGCCAGCCGTCACTCTACCTCTAATGGCAAACCGGGGCGTGGTACAAACCGCCACAAGAGATAGCCCACAGGCACAGCTCTTGCCGCCACCCACATAGGTGTAATAATATAGCACGCCTCAAATTACCCAGGAACAGGTCGATGCCCCTCTCAGGGAGGTGCACCCCATCCCTCCTGTACAGGCTTCTCCCAGCCGTTGTGATGTTCCCATGTTCCACAACAAACCCTACTGAATGCGCTAGGACAAAATCCTAACCTCCCTGTTCAGTTTCTTTCTGACCTGAAAGGCCACCCTGTGGGCTGCACATGGCACCACTCAATTCTGGGGATGCTATTGGCCACCCTATCTTAACATTGGGACCCATGTCTGGAAAGTGTACAAATCAGACTGAATCACCCCACTGAGCAGTTTGCACGGCAGGAGCCCCATATCACTACCACCTGCGTGAATGATCATAACTTGGGGTTTGTCCCACCTGTGCAATGCCCCGTGCAACAACCCAGGCAGATCCTGCCAACTCAAACCCCTATGACCTAGCTACCTAAAAGGGACCTAATGGGGGGGGACCCAGTTGTTGCCCGTCAGGGCTCGCGCTCGCTCTCAGCTCCGCCCAGTGAATGTAGGAGTGACCCGCGATCAGCAGTCTCAGTGGACCATCTCTTGGCCCTGTAAAGAAACAACAATTAACTGGGAACATCGCAACATGAGAAAACAAAACATTCATATTGTTAATGGCCTAACATACAACATGTATCTCTTAGACCTCCATCTCCCCAACGCCCCTAATGTGGTTGGCAGACCAACACAAACCTGCGGCAGCGGAAGACGCTCCAACCCTGAAGGAGTGGGGGCAATGACCCTTGGGTCAAGGCCCGCTTTCCATGCTGCCCAGCTCAGGCCTCTCCTGCATTGACATCTGGTCAACGGGGAACCGTCCTCGTGAACCAGAAATTGTAATGGACCCTCCGGATCGCGTCCATATAGGTCCTAAGCAACCTGACTGGGCAACAAACTGAGCCCACGTGACAGGTTAAAACGTCCACCTCCTTTCCCTTCTTGGTCTGTCTTTGATCTGAAGAGGAAAATTAGATCAGATGACTCGTCGTTCTTGACATGAGGAGGCCTACAGACCCCCGGGCTTGTACCACCCTAAGTGCCCCGTGAAAAAAAAAAAAAAAAAACAGCCCAAAGGCAGCAGAGAACGGGTACCCTTGTCGGCATGAGAACCCACCACAGGCACAGTTCGACACAGGAACCAATCTCTTGATGGTAACGGGCTCCCTAACGTCCCTTGTTCTGGGCACCATACGCCCCCCAGCCCCTCAACACCTGCCCGACCAGGAAGGTTCTTGAAGAGCCGAGAGGCCATAAATTTACAGAAGAAGGACACGGCAGTCAGCCGAGATCCGACTGACCCTTTAGAAAAACCCCATTACCTTTAAGCTCGTTGATCCGTCCCTAAAGACCCCATTGGACAACACCTCAAGATGGCCGGCTCGTCCTATCACAGAAGGTGATCTATTTAGACCAATGCTTCACCTAAGCGGTCCAAGTAGAGAGGGCCAGCGAAGAACGGATCATGGCAATCAAAAATCACCCACCGGCGCTACCTGCCATAAATAATAGGAACAAACGACTCCGTTAATGTCCGCCTGAGGAGCCAACGCATAGAATGCTTTCCATTGAAACGAAAGAGCGCATCAGCAATTCTATTCTGGACGCCGGGTGCAGACACTTCAGCACCAGCATGCGAGGGTACCGCACTACCGCGGGGGATCCCCACGAGAGCATGTTAACAGCAACATGACGGTCTTGTTATCCATCCAGAACACGACCTCCTGATCCCTTAGCTGCTCACGCTAGACCTCAAAGGCAATAATAATGGGGGGGGAGCTCTAACAGGCTAAACTTCTTAACAAGCCCCTTAGAACCCATGACCGAGGCCATGGGCCGGCACTCCAGTGACCGGACAAGAAGGACCCCCCACCCGTGAGACCCTGCCGCATCAGTAAACAACTGAATTACCATGTTGGAAGGAACAGACTTCGCCCGTGAGCAGATCTCATTAAAAATGGTTCCAGAATTGTCCCCATACTGCCAAGTCATCGAACATTTCTGCCATTACACAAAACTCACTCGCTTGTGACCGCTCGCCACACGACGCCCTTCGAGGCGCCAAAGAAAATTTCTGCTTATAGGAATAATCCTACCGGCGAAATTCAGAAGAATCAGCATGGTCTGGAGATCCTTCATGGAACCAACAAAGGACCCGATTTCCCGAACCGTACCAACCATACGGGCAATCGTATCTTGTAGCAAATGACGCTGCATTAACAATGAGTCAATCTTGATACCCAAAAAAGTAAGGCACGTGCAAAGACACTGGGCCTTACCCTCCGCCAGGGACACCAATTCTGGCCAGCAAACTCGAATCACTTTCATCAGGAAAGCACACACAGCGTATCCAGCATATCCAAACAGCAGGACATCGTCCAGGCAATGTGCCAGGCCATCAAAACAGCAATCACTGAGATGGCCCAGTGCAAGAAGCTCTGAAGGCTTCAAAATGAGCACATGATATAGAACAGCTCATAGGCAAGCTATTTGTCCACAAAATACTTGCCATCACGCCAACATCCCCTGGGCGTAAGGAGGAGGGATGAATGGGAAGCATCTGAAATGCTGATACCACATCCAGGTTTGCCCTCCATACCAGTGATAACGCGTCATCAAAGGAGTGGTAGTAAACCGAACTGGCTCAGGGGAAATAGCGTTGCTGCCCGACCTCCCTCTAGGGAAGGAAAGGTACTGGATGAGCCGGGACTTACCCAGCTCCTTCTTAGGAACAACCCCAAGAGGAAAGAGGAACCAATCCTCGAATCGTAATCTCCACAAATGAGCCAGCCATGCGGCCCAAAGAAATCCCCCTGTCCCTCTTTTTCCTCGCAACGCTAGGAAATTTGTATGCCGATTTCATAGACCCTATACTGCGAAGCTGCAGGGGATAATGAATCCTTGACGGAGGCCGCCGCCTAGCAAGGCAGCCACCCTCCTATCCGAATTACGGCTACCAATTGCGGCTACCCTCAGTGGGGTGGCCACCCTTTCCGGCAGTGAAAGGCATGAAACTGGAACTAGGCTGCTCTTGTGACCGGCCTGCATCGTGGGATCTGTTACACTCCAACCGGAGTGGCCACCCCGCGATGCTTACTCACGTGGCAAAACACACGCCGGCCCTTTGGGGCAGAGCTTATTCTGGAACTGCGCAGCAAATACCTGTGGGACGCCGCTGAGAGCGCCAAGGTGCGCAATTGCCCGGGAACCCAGCAGAGACCTGCCCGGGCTAAAAAAGGCTTTTCGGGCCCGAACTATGCCCCTAACCACGAATCTACGTTGCCAAATTCAGGAGGGGATTACCAACCATCTATCGCCGAATGCGACAACATAATCCCGCCATGCCCGTTCCCGAAACCGCTCGCAAGCGGTTTAGTTGGCATCTTGATATTTGAGGATGTTCAAAGCCCGATCGGGAAGTTTAACGATATAACACCGCCATTTCTTCCTGGTGATAGACCTTGGCCGAAAGTTCGAACCTACGCACATATTTACCCTCTTGAATGCATCTAACAAATTTTGGACTTCAGATGCTCGAGAAGGCTTAATGAGGGCTGCTTGTGCTTGTCCCCATACATGACCATTGTACGCCCATCTGTCGCCCAGAGACAGCCACCCCTCGCTGGCGCGGGAGGTGTCTGCAATGAACACAGGGCTCTAGCGAGAGAAACCAGGGAAGCGGGGGAGGACCCATGGCCTTACGCACCTTGACAACCCACGTCAACAATTTTATACATTCCCTTCTGCTCTTTAGCCTCCGACCCCAGGGACCTATCACTCACTCAGACCCAAAAATCATCCGAAGATTAACTAAAGCCCCTATGTCCGAAAGATAAAATGGTCTCACCAGTTCCAAGAGGGGCGGCTGTACTCCTGCTTGCCACGAACACCTGGACTGTACTGCTGTGTTCCTCCTTGGCCAGCTCCCATGAGGCGCTGCACCGGCAAAGGACCTGAAGATGTGGATGGTTGTTCCTGGGTCTGCTCCTCCCTTTCACCAACACTGGAACTGGCCTGCAGTGGCACCACGGCGCTCCTGGGCTCCATAATAATCATCCATAATAGTCTGTGAAGAAAAATGAGAGAGAGGAGTACCCAGGGAAGGAGACGAACGCCCCACCAACAACATCATCATGAAAAACCCTAATGGGCTGGGGCTCCTACGTTCTATGCCACATTCAGACACAACATTCACATTCAAAATTAGCATCTGCAAACTGCACTTGCCCTTTCTGAAACAATTGGCGCGCCCTGACATAAACTGGGCACGACTACCGATGCCTTCTGTAGAAGCTCTGGTAACTACTCCCGCGGGCGACCCGCGCGCACCCTGCTGGGTGCTGCGCTTGCTACGTGATCCATTACTGTGGCGTCTACTAGGCGCGATGTACTCGCGGTTTGCCGCTTGCCCCCAGCCTGCCTAATTGCAGCCTGAGGCCCTGCGACCTGTTGCGCAGATGGTGTGTTCCCCGTCAGGCCTGCGGCCTGCTCATATACACCAGATTCACCCCTATTCTGTGCAACCCCAACCCCCTGTGCTACCTGCCCTTCCATAGCACGATTGCCAGCATTCAGTGCACTGTCAAGCGCAATCGTACCCCCGGTCAGGCCTGCGGCCTGCTCATGATGGCCTCCCTGCTGCATTCTACCACTCTCGGTGACAGCCAAAAACAGTGCCCCCACGCGAGCGCTGTGTGTTTGAGGCTCGCTGCACCCCCTCCGCGGGCTTCGCCCCCCCTGGGGTACTCCTCTCTTACCTGTGTACCCCGGAGGCGACGACGATCCTGCCCGCTTGGTCTCCTGAACCGGAATGACGTTTCCGGAAGTGACGTCACCGGAAACGACCAAACTGGAAGTGACGTCACCCGATACAAGCATGGAGGACCGCGTGGACGACGGACCCGACGCTGGTAAGCGACGCACCGGAGAGGGGGACCCGACGCCAGGAGAGGAAGAACCGCCGCCGGAAAGAACAATCGCAAGGGAATGCAACAGCGCAACGACCGTGGACACCGCTTCACCGGTAAGTGTAACCGGAGTAGGCAAGGCCTCGCTACCCACGACGCTCCCACTAGACCCAGCCACCAAAACATTCAGGGGCAAAACTGCATATGGGGGGCTGGCACCGGACACCCTGGATGAACCGAGGGGGCCTCAGAAACCACAAATCTATGAAAGGGGGCGATTGGGGAACGGTTCTAGGGGGGAGACAACCCGACAGTGGGATACAGGGCAGGAGATACAGGGGTACGACTCACCGGATTTAACGGTGAAGGAGCTCATCAAAATCGAATGCTTCAATCGCCAGCTCCTCTAAATCTTCCATTTTACAGGTACACCGACTGAAATCTTCCTGCTGCAGCAGATCAAGATGTTATCAGCAACTCGGTGGAACCCTGCAAGCTGTGAAGACAAGCTGGAAAGAGGGTTTGGGGCCTGTAGCTTGGCTTCTTAAAGGTGAGCCCTGTAACCACCCACAAAAAATGCAACATTGTTGCCACTTCACAGCAGCTCACTCCTAAGGGCCTTAATTCTTATGTTCGTTCTGGGCTATGCTGCCCTCCACTGTCTTATATGTGTAGTTTTTATTATATATGTGTAGTGTTTAGTTATATGTGTGTAGTGTTTTAGTTATATGTGTGTAATGTTTCATTTATATGTGTGTAGTGTTTTAGTTATATGTGTGTAGTGTTTAGTTATATGTGTGTAGTGTTTAGTTAGATGTGTGTAGTGTTTAGTTATATGTGTGTAAAGTTTCAGTTATATGTGTGTAGTGTTTTAGTTATATGTGTGTAGTGTTTAGTTATTTGTGTGTAGTGTTTAGTTATATGTTTGTAGTGTTTTAGTTATATGTGTGTAATGTTTAGTTATATGTGTGTAATGTTTTAGTTATATGTGTGTAATGTTTAGTTATATGTGTGTAGTGTTTTAGTTATATGTGTGTAATGTTTTACTTATATGTATAGTTTTTAATTATACGTGTGTAGTGTTTAGTTATATATGTGTAGTGTTTAGTTATATGTGTGTAGTGTTTAGTTATATGTGTGTAGTGTTTAGTAATATGTGTGTATTGTTTAGTTATATGTGTGTAGTGTTTTAGTTATATGTGTGTATTGTTTAGTTATATGTGTGTATTGTTTAGTTATATGTGTGTATTGTTTAGTTATATGTGTGTAGTGTTTTAGTTATATGTGTGTAGTGTTTAGTTATATGTGTGTAGTGTTTAGTTATATGTGTGTAGTGCTTTAGTTATATGTGTGTAGTGTTTAGTAATATGTGTGTAGTGTTTTAGTTATATGTGTGTAGTGTTTAGTTATATGTGTGTAGTGTTTAGTTATATGTGTGTATTGTTTAGTTATATGTGTGTAGTGTTTTAGTTATATGTGTGTATTGTTTAGTTATATGTGTGTATTGTTTAGTTATATGTGTGTATTGTTTAGTTATATGTGTGTAGTGTTTTAGTTATATATGTATAAGTTATATTTGTAGTGATTTAGTTATATGTGTGTAGTGTTTATATGTGTGTAATGTTTAGTTATATGTGTGTAATGTTTAGTTATATATGTGTGTAGTGTTTTAGTTATATATGTGTGTAGTGTTTAGTTATATATGTGTGTAGTGTTTTAGTTATATCTGTGTAGTGTTTTAGTTATATGTATGTAGTGTTTAGTTATATGTGTGCAATGTTTAGTTATATGTGTGTAATGTTTAGTTATATGTGTAGTGCTTTAGTTATATGTGTGTAGTGTTTAGTTATATATGTATAAGTTATATTTGTAGTGATTTAGTTATATGTGTGTAGTGTTTATATGTGTGTAATGTTTAGTTATATGTGTGTAATGTTTAGTTATATGTGTGCAATGTTTAGTTATATGTGTGTAGTGTTTAGTTATATGTGTGTAGTGTTTAGTTATATGTGTGTAGTGTTTAGTTATGTGTGTGTAGTGTTTAGTTATATGTGTGCAATGTTTAGTTATATGTGTGTAATGTTTAGTTATATGTGTGTTGTGTTTATTAATTTTTGTGTAGTGTTTAGTTATATATGTGTAGTGTTTAGTTATATATGTGTGTAGTGTTTAGCTATATGTGTGTAGTGTTTAGTTATATATGTGTGGTGTTTAGTTATATGTGTGTAATGTTTAGTTATATGAGTTAGGTGTTTAGTTATATGTGTGTAATGTTTAGTTATATGTGTGTAGTGTTTAGTTATATGTGTGTAGTAATTAGTTATATATGTGTAGTGTTTAGTTAGATGTGTGTAGTCTTTTAGTTATATGTGTGTAGTGTTTTAGTTATTTGTGTGTAGTGTTTTAGTTGTATGTGTGTAGTGTTGTAGCAGTATGTGTGTAGTGTTTTAGCTGTAGGTGTGTAGTGTTTTAGCTGTATGTGTGTAGTGTTTTAGCTGTAGGTGTGTAGTGTTTTAGCTGTATGTGTGTAATACTCTCTCTTGAGTCATTAAAGGACCACGAAACACAGTATAAATGCGTAATCAATAAATGCATAATAAAAATACAATGCAAAATCACTTTTGAATTCTAAATGAATAAATCATTGGGTTTTTTTTCAAACTAATGTCAAGGTTAGCTACATTTTTCTTCCTAATGCATCATGTGACAGCCATCAGCCAATCACAAAATGCATATACATATATATTCTGCAAATCTTGCACATGCTCAGTATGAACTAGTGCCTCAGAAAGTGTGCATATAAAAAGATTGTGCACATTTAGATAATGGAAGTGATTTAGAAAGTTGCTAAAAATTATTGTGAGCTCTTTTTGAATTATCAAAGTTTAATTTTGACTTGACTGTCCCTTTAACATATATTTTAATACAGTTATTAAAACATAGTTCAGACAACATGCATAATTAATTTAAAGCTCTGATATGGCAGGTATACCCTATTGTTCCATCTTCTTTGTAACCACTTACATTGCTGCTGGGGTTAAATGCATTATTCTGGGTAGTCATTGCAACCAACTATAATGAGCTGCTAATATTTAGTAACAGGTAAATAGGTCATGTGACTGAGATTCTATTGCAGATATGGAACCACAATGCTTTGAAATCTTCTCCAGTAGAATATTTCATAGAATCCAGAGTCTTATTAGTGTTAGAACCTGAGATAACACTAAACTGATTAGACTTCTATATATTTTCTGCACATGTGAAACAAACTCTGTAAATAAAAAAAAATGGTGCCCCAGTTTTGTTCATATAAGTTTTATTTGTGCTAAGATGTTATATTTTACACAATTCTTTATTTTTTTTATTCGTATTACTTTTAACATCCATAATGCTTTGCAGAACAAAATGTTCTCAAATGTTTCTTAAAAACTGCGTCCTTAAACCCATAAATCAGTGGACTAAGAAATCTTGGGAGACACATGAATAGAAGGAAATTGAACAGGTTGATGTATATCAAGTATTTTGCAAGGTACGTTTCTGTAAGAGAGGAACTAAAAGAGAACATGCACAAAAGGAGCTGAAACGCGTGAAGTACAATAGTCTTGCTGGCCTTCATAGCTGAAGATTTATCAGAACCAATCTTCCGAGCAACTAATATAACTTTTACGTAAGTGAATATGATTATCAGACCCACAATGGTGAAACTGATAATGAGACTAAAAAGTCGTATGGAATTTTGAACTTCTGTTTTTGTTATAACCACGCGAGTGCATACTATATTAAATGAGTAATAATTTTTTTCGACAAACAAATTCAGAGCTATAAAGTCAGCAACATTTGGAATTAATGCCACCAACCAAATTATTGCAATGACAAGACTAGTTTTTCTTGTAGTACAAATTTGTGGGTGCCTTAATGGAAAGCAAATAGCAACGTATCGTTCCAGAGACATGGCAGCCAGGTTGTAGGGAGTGATACGAAATGTAGAGGTAGATAAGGTGAATATTATGTAACAAATTGGTACAGGTGTTAATACAATGTACATTGCGGCTATATAGAGCCACATCCCAAGAGAAAGATACAAAGTGTCATTGATTATCATGTGAATAAAAAGGACGTAACGAGAATCCTCACGTACGTGCGCTGTGGTGAAGTAGACTCTTAATATAATTGTAATAGCATGTAGGAAGATGAGAAAACAGGATATTAAGACAAGAAAAGAACCTAATTTCACAATTAAAGCAATTAGATTTGTGGAAGATCCTTCGGTGATGCCCAGAGTAGTGTTGTTTGTCATAGTTGAATATTTGTAGATTCTGATTTTGAGGTTCCAGCCTAGAAATAGAAAAAATAAAGTGATTACTGTTACAGTTAATTTTAATGACCAAAGGATTATTAAATGTCATGTGAACCATTTTTATTTCTCTCATGACTCAGATAATTTTAAAAAATCTTTCCAATTTCTTTCTGCTGCAAAGTTTGGGTTTCTCACTGAAATTATTTATACACAACTACTGCAGTAATATGACACATGGTATAAAAGCTTCTCTGGGATCCCCTTTGTACAGAAATAGCAGACATATATGGTTTTACCATTGGTTTTTGGCAATTAGAAGACCGCTAATTGCAGCTGCGCACCTTACTTGAAATTCCTGGCAGGTTGTAAGAATAATTTTTGATGCAAAGTATAGAATACCTTCCCACCTGACACCTCCCACCACCTGATCCCTACCTGATTCCTCCCAAACAGCTCTCTTCCCTCCCTCACCCCCCACTATTCACCACCATCTTAGGTACTGGCAGAAGGTCTGCCAGTATGCAGCTTATGTTTTTTTTTTAAATTATTATTATTTTCCTTGCAGTTAAAGGGACATAATACTCATATGCTAAATCACTTGAAACTGATGCAGTATAACTGTAAAAAACTGACAGGAAAATATCACCTGAGCATCTCTATGTAAAAAAGGAAGATATTTTACCTCACAATTTCCTCAGCTCACCAGAGTAAGTTCTGTGTAAAAAGTTATATTTTAGTTACTGCCCAGCTTCAGGTAAAAAAAAAAAAAAAAAATGAAGAAATGAACAGCAGCCAATCAGCATCAACAGTGCTGAGGTCATGAACTCTTTTACTGTGATCTCATGAGATTTCACTTAACTCTCATGAGATTTCATAGTAAACTTCCTTACACTGAATAGGGAAATAAGATGAGTGTGCACGAAAGCTCGCTCCTTCCACTGTCCTGGGACAGACATACTGATTTGCTGCTTAGAAGTCCTTTACAATGGGAGGTGGCTACTGAGAAACTTTTGAGGTAAAATATCTTTCTTTTTTACATAGAGATGTTCAGGTAATATTTTCTAGTCAGCTTTTTACAGCTATCCGGAATCACTTTCAAGTGTTTAAACATTTGGGTATTATGGCCCTGTAAGTGATCCCTCCTCAACCTTCCCACTTTTCCAATCCTCCCCCAAACAGCGCTTTAACCCTACCCCCTCCTACTAGTGGCGGCCATCTTAGGTAATGGCAACTGTTTGCCAGTACCCAGTTTGTCTTTTATTATTATTTTTTATTTATTTCAAATTATTTTTTTTTCTGTAGTGTAGTAGTTTACCCTACCTCCCCCTCCCTGCGAAAATGATTTACAGTGCCCCCTTCCAATTCCCCTTTTGCTTTAGCTCACCATAACTCCCTCTCCATAAAAAAAATAATTCTGTGGAGTAGGGTCCTTTCCCCTCCCTCTGACTCTGTGCCGCTCACCCGCCTACTGTCATCTCCATCTGGCACAAAAAGTTGATCGTTACAGAGATGGTGACACACACAGTGTCACTGTCTGTAACGATCTGGCATCTGCCTTCAGCAGCAACTTATTTATACATTATGCTGTACGATGGGTTTCGTACCATATGACATATATATATATATATATATATATATATATATATATATATATATATATATATATATGTCATATTGGTTCAAGGGGTTAAATGCACCTGAATGTCAATTTTTTTTTCTTTCAGATAGAGCATGCAATTTTAAATAGCTTTCCAATTTATTTTTATTTATCTAAAATATTTTGTTCTTTTTGTATCCTTTGTTGAAAAGAATACTTAAATAGGTTTAGAAGCTGCTGATGGGTCACTGCACATATATGCCTCATGTTATTGGCTCACCTAATGCGTTCAACTAGCTCCCAGTAGTGTCTTACTGCTCCTTCAATAAAAGATAGCAAGAGAATGAAGCAAATTATATAATAGAAGTACAATAGAAAGTTGTGTACAGTCACATGCCCGCTGCCTACCTAGGTATTCTCCAAACAAAGAAAATTTGATAATAGAAGTGAATTTGAAACATTTTTAAATTTGTATCCTATATCTGAATCATGAAAGCTAAATGCTGGGTGTAATGTACCTTTAACTACAGTAGAATTGCATAATTAACAAATGCATTATAAAAGGTAATATAAATTACTTTGAATTTCAGATAAGCAGATTATTTTCTGAGAAATTTAAAAGTTTACTTGCCTTTCCCTGTCCCTTGTACCACGTGACATGCATCAGCCAATCACAGACTCCTTTACATACATAAGTTGTTAACTCTGAGGCCCAGTAGAAGCTGGTTCCTCAGAAAGTAAGCACATAAGACCACCCACCCTCCTCAGGGAAAAACAGCCTTTTATAATGGTTTGTTTGGACTTCCACTGGCACAGACAATGAGGCCCATTTATCAAGCTCCGCATGGAGCTTGTGGGTCCGTGTTTCTGGCGAGTCTTCAGGCTCGCCAGAAATAGCAATTATGAAGCAGCGGTCTAAAGCAGGCGGACAGGAATCACCACAATTTAACCCGATCAAGTACAATCGGGTTGATTGACACCTCCCTGCTGGCGGCCCATTGGCTGGGAGTTTGCAGGGGTCGGCGTTGCACCAGCAGCTCTTGTGAGTTGCTGGTGCAATGCTCAATATGGAGAGCGTATTGCTCTCAGCATTCAGCGAGTTCGTGCGGACTTGATCCGCACTGTCGGATCAGGTCCGCAAGACCTTTGATACATAGGCCCCATTGGCTTCAGTGAGACTGTGATAACTAACAAATAATTTCTTCTATTATATGTTCTAAAACTGTTAAAGGGACACTAAACCCAATTTTGTTCTTTCATGATTCAGATAGAGCATGCAATTTTAAGCAACTTTCTAATTTACTTCTGTTATCAATTTTTCTTCGTTCTCTTGCTATCTTTATTTGAAAAAGAAGGCATCTAAGCTAAGGAGCAAGCCACTTTTTGGTTAAGTCCTGGACAGCACTTGCTTATTGGTGCGTGCATTTAGCCACCAATCAGCAAGCACAACCCAGGCTGTGAACCAAAAAGGGTCCGGCTTCTAAACTTACATTCTTGCTTTTCCAATAAAGATAGCAAGCGAATGAAGAAAAATGATAATAGGGGTAAATTAGATAGTTGCTTAAAATTGCTGCTCTATCTGAATCATGAAATAAAAAAAATGGGTTCAGTATCCCTTTAAGTATGATAAATAAAATGCTACACACTGTTACAAATACTCGTGCCATATCTAGGTATGCTCTTAAAGGAGAACAAAGTCAATTTGATAACAGAAGTAACATGATTTTTTTTTTATTGCATTTTTATATGTATCTGAAATTTAATTTGAACTTTAATGTCCATTTAAAGGCACAGCATAAATTTCTATCATGCATATAAAAGACCATGAAAAAGGGTTATGTTAAAGCTGTAAGATTTTAATATCTAATAATGTTGTAAACTGCAGGTTTGTATCTACTTTTTAGTTGGATTCCTCTATTCTTCTAAAACATCAGTAACATTAGTTAGAAGGTGCTGCATTATCAAGAGGGCATTTTAGACAAACATCTTCTATTGTGCATAGTAAAGAACAACTTCTAAAGGAACATTTTCTAGCATAATCATAAAATGTTGAATTTTGTTATTATATTTTATTTTATTTAAGTAAGTTCCCTTTTTCACTATGTATTAATCCCCTGTATAGTTTTGCATCCTGGTACAGAATATTGCCATACTAGAAAAGGATATAAAAATCTAAAAAAAATGAAAGCCAGTATTCACTTTTGGCTATGGGGGGCGCTGTACTGCTATATAGGGCAATGTATATAAAATAATACAAAAAATATAAATAAAATAAAAAACAACAAAGTATACAATAAATTGGTTAAAAACAGTTGAAGTCCTATAATGGAAAGGCTAAAATATATCACATTTTATCAAATGGTACTTCAACCAGTCTATTTATCACTTTAATAGACTTCTCCTCTTCTACATAGTAACATAGTAACATAGTAGATGAGGTTGAATAAAGACCGAAGTTCATCGAGTTCAACCTATAAAAATCTAAAATATATACAAAAAGGGGTGCGACACGCGTTTTTCAGCCTTGTTGGCAATTCTTTCAGTCACAAAGGCTGAATAACAAGCAGCAAACAAAATGTGACTTTGCTTTTAATAAACTATGATTATAATCAAGTAGATTTCAGCTGAATTTACTCCTGGGTATGCGCTTACCATGGAGACAGCGGTTATTCTGAGGTGAAAGTATTTGTGTACAAAACTTTTTGGGTCTATTGTTTTTTTATTATTTCCATGAAACTGTATCATGATATGGGGCAACCCCTTGTTTATGTTCCCTTAGATAATGATACAAACGTTGAACTAATCAAAAACTGTATACATACATATCCTGCTATCATTGGCTTTTCCCTAATCTTGGACACCTTTGCAGTTTTCTGATTGCTTGAATTTAACACCAGAACTTTTGTTGTTTAAAAAGATAGATAATCCCTTTATTACCCATTCATCAGTTTTGCATAAACAACACAGTTATATTAATAAACTTTTAACCTCTGTGATTAGCTTGTATCTAAGCATCTTCTGACAGCCCCCTGATCACATGACATTTTATTTATTATCTATTGACTTTAATTTTAGCCAATTAGTGCAGTGTCTGCCACAAGCCACGGGCATGATCACAATGTTATCTATATTGCTTACATGAACTAGCTCTCCCCTGTTGTGAAAAGCAAATAAAAAAGCATGTGATGAGAAGCAGCTTTCAAAGGCTTAGAAATTATCATATAAGCCTTCCTAGGTTTAGCTTTCTACTAAAAATACCAAGAGAACAAAGCAAAATTGGTGATTAAAGTAAATTGGAAAGTTGTTTAAAATGATGCCCTTTTTGAAACATTAACATTTTTTTGGACTTGACTGTCCCTTCAAATGATTTTCATATGGATTTGACTTTTTTCACTCATATTAGAAGTTGAAAGTAAATACGACCCCTTGAGCGCAATTGATGTTAACATGCATTGGGTTAGTGCTACCTCAGACCTCTGGTTAAATGTTCAAAAATACATTACAAAGCACACTTACATTCATAATAACAATATAAATTATTTTAAAAAAAACATTGAACAAAAAAGTTATAAAGGCGCAAAGATATGAGGCTGGCAATGGGCTTTAACATAGAGATACATACACATACATCTCTAAATATGTCTATGTATGTATATAAGTTATCACGCACGTGATATTCTAAGTTTGGCTTTTTACGCACATCGGGTTAGGGTGTGACCAAAAAACAGTTTACTTTCAACTTGTAATACAGGAGCATTAAATAGCGATCCTCTTGCAATCTGACTCTAAATCATTTTGCATCACACTTGCCTCAAACTCATGAATTATTTTGCCCCCTTTTCCTGTAATTTAACTTTTTCAAATCATAGCATTGGAAGTGCACATTAGGCTTAACAAGCTGTTTCTATTTTAAATGTTTTGTAATAAAGTGTAATAAAGTGTTTTTTTTTATCAAATGGAGCCAGTCTGTTTATGGAAATTGGATTGTATTAGTTCAGATTTTGACCAAAGGGCACTCTGTATACATTTGGTATTCACATGTCCTCGGCCTCCATGTATTAAAAGGCAGGCGGAAAGCTTCTTAGCTTGAGAAATTGTCTGCCTGCCTTCGCTGCATACGGGCAGTGGATCTGTTCGTCCACTGGCTCGTATGTATCATTACACACTCCAATGAGTGTGTAATGCCCACCCCTTCATGTGTGTGACCAATTGCACAAGTGAAGGGACTGTCAATCACTGAGAGCGATAAAACTCTCTGTGATTTCTCTTCGACACCTAATCCTACCACATTTTCGTCCCTAGTTGGTTTCAGTATTGGCATGAGATAACTAGCTGCAATAAAATGCAGACATTGCTAACATAATGGCCATGATTAGCAATGGCTCTCTCCAAATAAGGCAAGTTGTGGATAGAATTTGACTATTAAAAAAACAACTGCAGCCATCAGGGTGTTAATTACACCAGGCTGACATTTTTTCAATAGCTGTTTTGTGTCCTTTTAAGCAAAAAATATGTAAATATCGGGATATTAGAACAGGGAGAGGCAATTAAATTTGGTTATTAGAACTCTGCCTGCAATTGTTTTGGACCTATTCTGTTAATCAAACTCTGAAAATAAATTAAAATACTCAACTAACCTAACAACCCCTAACCTAACACCCCATTAAATAAACCCAAATAACCTAAACTAATACATTCTAAAGTTAAAAAAAAAATAAAAGAGGCTAACATTACAGAAAATAAAAAAATCAAATTACCAAATTTAACAAAATTAAACCTAATCCCTATGAATATAAAAAGACCCCCCAAAATAAAAACACCCCCTACTCTAAGAGTAAACTACCAGTAGCCCTTAAAAGGGCTTTTTGCAGGGCATTGCCCCAAGATAATCAGCTCTTTTACAAAAAATATACAAAGTCCCACCTAAAATTAAACTTTCCCCACCCCCCAAAATAAATATAAAAGAACCTAACACTAAAAAACCTAAACTACCCATTGCCCTGAAAAGGGCATTTGTTTGGGCATTGCCCTTAACAGGGCATTTAGCTCTTTTACTGTCCACCCTTAATCTAAATAAAGCAAACCCCCCCAAAAAAACTTAAAAAATCCTAAATCTAACCCCCTGGTTGGTACTCACGGTTCCTGAAGTCCGGCGGAGAAGGTCCTGTTCCAGGCAGTGAAGTCTTCTTCCAAACGCAACCTCTTTTTCTTCCAGGAACATCCTGTGCGGAGCGATGCTGAAGACTGAAGACCGCGGAGCTGAAGACCGGCGACCCTGGAACTGCAGACCAGCAACCGCGAAGCCATGGATCGTGGAGGATCCTCTTCGTACGATCTCCAAGGTACGCGATTAAAGATGGTGTCCCTTGAATTCCTATTGGCTGATTTAATTCTTCCAATTCAAATCATCCAATAGGATGCTGGTCTGGCTAATTTAAACAGCGCAACCTCTTCTTCTTCCAGGAACATCCTGCGCGGAGCGGAGCTGAAGACTGAAGACCGCGGAGCTGAAGACCAGCGACCCTTGAACTGCAGCCCGTCAACCGCGGAGCCATGGAGCATGGAAGATCCTCTTCGTATGATCTCCACCGTACACTGAATAGTGAATTTAAGGTACGCGATTAAAGATGGCGTCCCTTGAATTCCTATTGGCTGATTTGATTCTTCCAATTCAAATCAGCCAATAGGATGAAAGCTACTCAAATCCTATTGGCTGTTTAAATTAGTCAATAGGATGAGAGCAAGTGAAATTCTATTGGCTGCTTTCAATAGCCAATAAAATTTCACTTGCTCTCATCCTATTGGCTGATTTGAACAGCCAATAGGATTTGAGTAGCTCTCATCCTATTGGATGATTTAAATTGGAAGAATTAAATCAGCCAATAGGAATTCAAGGGACGCCATCTTTAATCGCGTACCTTGGAGATCGTACGAAGAGGATCCTCCACGCTCCATGGCTCCGCGGTCGCCGGTCTGCAGTTCCAGGGTCGCCGGTCTTCAGCTCCGTGGTCTTCAGTCTTCAGTACCACTCCGCACAGAATGTTCCTGAAAGGAGAAGAGGTTGCGCTTGGAAGAAGACTTCACCACCTGACATCAGCCAATAGGATTTTTCACCCTTTAATTCCGATTGGCTGATATAATTCTATCAGCCAATCGGAATTCAAGGGCCGCCATCTTGGATGACGTCCCTTAAAGGCACCTTCATTCTGGAAGAGCCGTTGATTGAAGAGGATGCTCCGCGCCAGATGTCTTGAAGGGGGAGCCACTCTGCGCCGGATGAATGAAGATAGAAGATGCCGTCTGGATGAAGACTTCTGCCGGCTTGGATGAAGACTTCGGCCCGCTTGAATGAAGACTTCTGCCGCTTCGTTGAGGATGGATGTCAGGTCTTCAAAAACTGTAAGTGGATCTTTGGGGGTTAGTGCTAGGTTTTTTTTAAGGGTTAATTAGGTGGGTTTTATTTTTAGCTTAGGGTTTGGGCGGAAAAAGAGCTAAATGCCCTTTTAAGGGCAATGCCGATACAAATGCCCTTTTCAGGGCAATGGGGAGCTTAGTTTTTTATAGATAGGATTTTATTTGGGGGGTTGGGGGATTGTTTGTATTATTTTTTACAGGTAAAAGCACTGATTTCTTTGGGGTAATTCCCCCGCAAAAGGCCATTTTAAGGGCTATTGGCAGTTTAGTTTAGGCTAGGGGGGGTTTTACTTTGGGGGGGCTTTTTTATTTTATAGGGCTATTAGATTAGGTGTAATTAGTTTAAATATTTGATAATTTCTTTTTTATTTTGTGTAATTTAGTGTTTGTTTTTTTGTAATTTAATTAATTGTATTTAATTAATGTAATTTATTTAATTGTAGTTTAAGGTTAGGTGTTAGTGTAACTCAGGTTAGGTTTTATTTTACAGGTAAATTTTTATTTATTTTAACTAGGTAGTTAGTAAATAGTTAATAACTATTTAGTAACTATTCTACCTAGTTACAATAAATACAAACTTGCCTGTGAAATAAAATAAAACCTAAGATAGCTACAATGTAACTATTAGTTATATTGTAGCTAGCTTAGGGTTTATTTTATAGGTATTTAGTTTTAAATAGGAATTATTTAGTTAATGATAGTAATTTTAATTTAGATTTATTTAAATTATATTAAAGTTAATGGGTGTTAGGGTTAGGGTTAGACTTAGGGTTAGGTTTAGGGGTTTATAACTTTAGTATAGTGGCGGCGACATTGGAGGCGGCAGATTAGGGGTTAATAAGGGTAGGTAGGTGGCGGCGACATTGGGGGCAGCAGATTAGGGGTTAATAAGTGTAATGTAGGAGGCGGTGATGGCGGGGGCGGCAGATTAGCGGTTAATAAGTGTAATGTAGGTGGCGGCGATGGCGGTGGTGGCAGATTAGGGGTTAATAAGTATAATGTAGGTGTCGGTGATGTCGGGGGCAGCAGATTAGGGGTGTTTAGACTCAGGGTTTATGTTAGGGTGTTAGGTGTAAACATAACTTTTGTTTCCCCATAGGATTCAATGGGGCTGCGTTACGGAGCTTTACGCTCCTTTATTGCAGGTGATAGGCTTTTTTTTTAGCCGGCTCTCCCCATTGATGTCTATGGGGAAATCAAATCAGTGCTGGTATTGGAGTGCGGTATGGAGCTCAACTTCGCTCTACGCTCACATATTGCCTGCTAACGCTGGGTTTTTGCAAACCTGTAATAGCAGCGTTATAGGGAGGTGAGCGGTGGAAATAACTTGCAAGTTAGCACTGAGCTGCTCATAAAGCAAAACTCGTAATCTAGCCGTTAGTTATTTAAATAGTTATTTGCATTGTGGGTTTTGGCGGTTTAAAGGGTTAATAAGTTTAATAAGTTTATTGCGATGTAGGGTTTTGCGGTTTAGGGGTTAATACGGTAAATATGTTTATTGCGATGTAGGGGTTTTGCGGTTTAGGGGTTAATAGGGTAATTAAGTGTATTGCGACGTGGGGGTATTTCGGTTTAGGGGTTAATAGGGTAATTAGGTGTATTGCAATGTGGGGGTATTGCGGTTTAGGGGTTAATAGGGTAATTAGGTTTATTGCGATGTGTTTTTTTTGCAGTTTATGGGTTAATAGGGTAATTAGGTTTATTGCGATGTGGGGGTTTTGCGGTTTAGGGGTTAATAGGGTAATTAGGTGTATTGCGATGTGGTTTTTTTGCGGTTTATGGGTTAATAGGGTAATTAGGTTTATTGCGATGTGGGGGTTTTGTGGTTTAGGGGTTAATAGGGTAATTAGGTGTATTGCGATGTGGGGGTATTGCAGTTTAGGGGTTAATAGGGTAATTAGGTGTATTGCGATGTGGGGGTATTGCGGTTTATGGGTTAATAGGTTAATTAGGTGTATTGCGATGTGTGGGTATTGTGGTTTAGGGGTTAATAGGGTAATTAGGTGTATTGCGATGTGGGTGTATTGCGGTTTAGGGGTTAATAGGGTAATTAGGTGTATTGCGATGTGGGGGTATTGCGGTTTAGGGGTTAATAGGGTAATTAGGTTTATTGCGATACCTGTAGCTTAAATGTTTATATAA
>NW_026512580.1:77500-167500 GCF_027579735.1 Bombina bombina | reverse complement strand
GTATGTGTGTGTGCATGTGTATGTGTGTGCATGTGTATATGTGTGTGTATGTGTGCGTGTGTGTGCATGTGTGTGTATGCATGTGTGCATGTATGTGAGTATGTGTGTGTGTGTGTATTTGTACATGCATGTGTGCATATATATGTGTGTGTGCATGCATGCGCATGTTTATATGTGTGTGCGTGTGTATGTGTGCATGCATGTGTGAATGCATGTGCATGTGTGTGCATGTATGTGAGTATGTGTGTATGTATGTGTGTGTGTGTATGTGTGCATATATGTGAGTATGTGTGTGTATGTGTGTGTGCATGTGTATGTGTGTGCATGTGTATATGTGTGTGCATGTGTGCGTGTGTATGTGTGCAAGTGTGTGTGTATGTGTGTATGTATGTGAGTATGTGTGTGTGTTTTTGTACATGCATGTGTGCATATATATGTGTGTGTGCATGCATGCGTATGTTTATATGTGTGTGCGTGTGTATGTGTGCATGCATGTGTGAATGCATGTGCATGTGTGTGTATGTGTGTGCATGTGTATGTGTGCATGCATGTGTGTGTACATGCATGTGTGTGTGCATGTGTATGTGTGCATGCATGTGTGTGTATGCGTGTGTGCATGATGCATGTGTGTGTATATGTGTGTGTATATGTGCGTGTGTATATATGTGTGTGCGCGTGTATGTGTGTGCATGTGTGTGTGTGTATATATATGTATGTGCAGTGTGCACGTGTATGTGTGCATGCATTTGTGTGTGTGTATATGTGTGTGCGTGTGTATGTATGCATGTGCGTGCATGTGTGTGTATATGTATGTGTGTGCGTGTGTATGTATGCATGCACGTGTGCATATGCATGTGTGCATGCATGTGTATGCATGTGTGCATGCATGTGTGTGTGTGCATGTGTGTGTGTATATTTGTGTGCGTGTGTATGTATGAGAGTATGTGTGTGAATGTGTGTGTGTGAGTGTGTGTATGCATGCATGTGTGTGTGTATATATATATATATGTGTGCGCCAGGGCTAGCCTGGGAATAAAAAGCAGCCCTGGACATTTTGGAGACAAGCCCTATTTTTCATTGAGTCATTAAAATACACACGCTCTATTTTTCTCAAAGGGGATTACTGGGATACTCATTCCCCCTATAATTTTTTCAGAATTATATTACATTAGTTTGTATAAACTAGGCACCCTTGTAGTACAACCCGATGCCTTCCATTAATCACCCCTTTAAATTGTAGCTTTCCAGCCCCAGCTGCTGCAGCCCATCGAGAAATATCCTGGTATCCTGGTAGGCCAATCCAGCCTTGGTGTGCGCGTGTATGTGTGCATGTTTGTGAGTATGTGTGTGTGCGTGTGTATGTGTGCATGTGTGTATGTGCGTGTGCATGCATATGTGTGTGTGTATGTATGAGAGTATGTGTGTGTGTGCGTGTGTTTTTGTGCATGCATGTTTATATATGTGTGTGCATGCATGCATATGTGTATATGTGTGTGTGTGTGTGCATGTGTATGTGTGCATGCATGTGTGTGTGTGCGCATGTGTGTGTATGTGTGTGCATGTGTATGTGTGCATGCATGTGTGTGTACATGCATGTGTGTGTGTGCATGTGTATGTGTGCATGCATGTCTGAGCATGTGTATTTGTGCATGTGTATATATGCATGCATGTGTGTGTATGTGTGTGCACATGATGCATGTGTGTGTATATGTGTGTGTGCATGTGTATGTGTGTGTGTGTATATGTGTGGGTGTGAGTGTGTGTGCATGCATGTGTGTGTGTATATGTGTGTGCGTGTGTATGTATGTGTGTGTGTGTGCATGTATATGTGTGTGTGCATGCATGTGTGTGTATATGTGTGTGCACGTGCATGTGTGTGTGTGTATGTATGAGAGTATGTGTGTGAGTGCATGCATGCATGTGTGTGCATGTGTATGTGTGCATGCATGTAACATAGTAACATAGTAGATGAGGTTGAAAAAAGACCAAAGTCCATCGAATTCAACCTATACAAATCTAAAATATATATACGAAAAGCTCCAGTTAAGGTTAAATAATCCCACTAAAAGGTGACCCATTTAATACTAGCAATCATATCTATGAATTTTGTTTATAGACAGAAATGTATCCAAATAATTTTTAAATGTATCTAGGGTATTTGCATTCACTATCTCCTTTGGTAATGAGATCTACAATTGTATTGCTCTTACAGTGAAAACATTTTTCCGTTGCAGGAGATTAAATCTCCTTTTCTCCAACCTTAAATTGTGACCTCTGGTCACAAACAATTTTCTTGGAATAAACAGAGGTACTGCCATCTCTGTATATGGGCCTTGAATATATTTATATAAAGTAATCATGTCACCTCTTAAGCGCCTTTTTTTCTAAAGAAAATAGAGCCAGTTTGGCTAGCCTCTCCTCATAGGTTAAATTCTCCAATCCCCTTATTCTGCAATATCTATTTTTGCGATTGGTCCCCAGAACTGCACTCCATACTCAAGGTGAGGTCTTACCAGGGCTTTATATAGTGACAGAATGATGCTTTCCTCCCTTGAGTCAATGTCTCTTTTAATACATGCTAGTATCTTATTAGCCTTTGAAGCTGCTGCCCTGAATTGTGCACCCATCTTTAGCTTGTTATCTATTATTACCCCCAAATCCCTTTCCTCCTGTGTTTGGGTAAGTCTTGTTCCATTTAAATAATACGTTGCCTGCTTATTTTTACTTCCAAAATGTAGAACCTTGCATTTTGCCGTATTAAATCTCATTTTCCATTTACCTGCCCATACTTCTAATTTTTGCAGGTCCCTTTGTAACGAAAGTTCATCCTGCTCTGACCTAATGACCTTACTTAACTTAGTATTATCTGCAAAAATAGAGATGTCGCTATTTAATCGCTATTTAAAGGGACAGTATACTGTAAAATAGTTTTCCCCTTAATGTGTTTACAATTGCTTTTTTTACCAACTGCAGAGTAAAAAATGTATGAAAATTAGCTTTTTAAGGTTTATTTCTGTATATTAAAGCTCTGATTTTGTGTTTTGAAGCCACAACCTAATAAAATGGGTTGAGCTTGTAGGTATAATCAGATCTCATTACTTTATCACATTGTGCACATATACCTGCTTCTTTATCTTATATCTGTCCTTAAAACAATCACCAGTACTTGGAGAGAACAATGGAAAATTAACATTTTATTACCTTATCTCTGCTATAGCCCACTGGTAGTGTCATTTCTTCTGCTGGCTGTGTTTACAAAGCTTATCTATAGCTTGGACCTGCGGCCACAAACTTTCAGAATAGGTGGGGATACCACAAGCGGAATCAAATATTTCAAATGCCAATATAAGGGTAAAGGAGCTACTTGTAAACAATTTAATACACTCCAGCAGGTAAAGTGGATCATTGGGAACAAATTAAAGGGGAGAAAATTTTTGAGTAAACTGTCCCTTTAATCCTAGCTCTAAGTCATTTATAAAAATATTAAAAAGAATAGAGCCCAGCACTGATCCCTGGGGTACTCCACTGATTACCTTTGATCCATTTACTACTACTCCTTGCTCCCTATCTTTTATCCAGTTATTTATCCACAAACTAATATTTTCAGCTATTACCAGTCCCTTAAATTTGTGCATTAATCTCTCATGTGGCACTGTATCAAACACCTTTGCAAAATCTAAGTATATCACATCAACTGATTCCCCTTTATCTATATTTTTACTCACTTCCTCATAGAATCTAATTAGATTAGTTTGACATGATCTATTTCTCATAAAACCATGCTGATTAGAACTCATAATCTTGTTTACACTAATATGCTCATCAATATAATCCTTTATAATCCCTTCAAATATCTTCCCCACTATTGATGTCAGACTAACTGGTCTATAGCTTCCTGGATCATCCCTACTTCCCTTTTTGAAGAGTGGCACCACATCAGCTTTATGCCAATCCTTGGGTACCATGCCTGAGGATAATAAGTCTTGAAAAATTAAGAGTAGAGGTTTGTCAATAACAGTGCTAGGTTCCCTTAACACCCTTGGGTGTATTGCATCTGGGCCTGGCGTTTTATTTACCTTAATATTATCCAATTTGTTCCTGATATCCTCTATACATAACCTAATTAATGGTATGGGCTGGCATGTTCTATTTTGCTCCAAAGTATCATCCAATGGTTCCTCTCTTGTGTATACTGAAGAAAAAAAAACTGGTTTAGTATCTCAGCCTTCTCCCTGTCACTGTTAATCATGCTACCCTCCCCGCATTTTAATGTACCTATATTGTCTTTCTTAGATTTTTTGCTATTTATGTATTTAAAGAACCTTTTAGGGTTAGATTTAGAATCCTTTGCAATTAATTTTTCAGTTTCAATGTTGGCTAATTTGATTGCATTTTTGCATGCTTTGTTACATTACTTATAAATATGTAATTTTGAGTCTGTACTATTTTCTTTGAATAATTTAAATGCCCTACATTTTTTCCTAATTTTTCTTAACACATTTATATTCAGCCACATTGGCTTGGATTTTTTATTTTTATTTTGATAACCATATGGTATTTGTTGATATGTATATTTATTTAACAAAGTTTTAAATGTTATCCATTTATCCTCTGTATTTTTATTAGAGAATACTTTGTCCCAATTTATGTTATTTAATGATTTCCTTAAATCGATGAATTTTGCTTTCTTAAAGTTAAAAGTCGTGGTTAAACCTTTAAGACACTGCTAATGAAAAGAAATTTCAAATGTGACCATGTTATGATCACTGTTACCCAAATGTTCTTTGACTTATATGTTTGATATTATATCTGTATTATTTGATAGCACTACATCCAATATAGCGTTACTCCTAGTTGGCTCCTCTATTAATTGTGACAAGAAGTTATCCCTGAGAACATTTAAAAATCTATCCCCCTTAGCTGAATTACTAGTTTCATTGGCCCAGTTTATATCAGGGTAGTTTAAATCTCCCATAATTACAGCACTGTTATTAGCAGCCTTACCTATTTGTATTAGTAGTTGAGTTTCATCCAGGTCACTAATGTTGGGGGGCTTGTAGCATGTTCCTAGTAATATTGTTTTAGGATTTTCCCCCCACTCTTTATTTCCACCCACAGGGTCTCTACATTGTCGCCTGTATCAGAAATATCTTCCCTTATTGTAGGTTTAAGGTTAGGTTTAATATACATGCAGATTCCTCCACCCCTTTTCTTATTTCTGCCCCTCCTAAATAAAGTATACCCCTCTACGTTAACTGCCCAGTCATGTGAATACTGATACTGATTTCAGTTATACTGATAACATCATAGTCCTCTTCTGCAACTAAGAGCGTCAGCGCCCACATTTTACCTGTCATGTTTCTTGCATTTGTTGTCATACATTTAATTTTCATGTGCTTTCTGATAATACTTGGTGTGCTTTCCTTCATACTTTCTAATGTGACATTTCTTAAAGGGACACTGAACCCAATTTTTTTATTTTGTGATTCAGATATAGCATGCAATTTTAAGCAACTTTCTAATTTACTCCTATTATCAATGTTTCTTCATTCTCTAGCTATCTTTATTTGAAAAAGAAGGCATATAAGCTTTTTTCTTTGTTCAGAACAGTAGTTTTTGATTGGTGAATGAATTTATGCACCAATCAGCAAGGACAACCTAGGTTGTTCACCAAAAGCGGGCCGGCATCTAAACTTACATTCTTGCATTTCAAATAAAGATACCAAGAGAATAGAGAAAATTTGATAATAGGAGTAAATTAGAAAGTTGCTTAAAATTGCATGCTCTATCTGAATCACAAAAGGAAAAATTTAAGTTCAGTGTCCCTTTAAGTCATCTCTTCCTTGAGATATCAAAGGACTGACAGATTCACAGACTGATCTCTCTGTTCTATTGTGTTCTAACTGATCCTCCCCCTTTGCCTAGTTTAAAAGATTCTCTAAACTTGCTACCATCCTTTCCCCCAACACACCTGCACCCATGTCATTCAGATGCAATCCATCCTTTCTGTACAAATTGTACCCAAATGAAAAGTCAGCCCAGTGCTCTAAAAAGTCAAACCCATCTTTTTTAAACCATGTTTTAACCATGAATTAACAGACCTTAGCTCCTTCTGCCTTACTGAATTAGCACACTGCACTGGTAATATCTCAGAAAATATTACTTTGGAGGTCCTTGCTTTAAGCTTGCTACCTAACTCCCTGAAGTCATTCCTTAGGACTCTCCATCTCCCGCTGATTCCTTCATTAGTACCAATATGTACCATGACTGCAGGATCAGACCCACATCCCTCTAACAATCTATCAATACGCTCCACAATATGCCTAACACGAGCCCCTGGAAGACAGAAAACTGTTCTATTTAAAGGATCTGGATGACAAATTACCCTATAAACCTTCATAATAATAGAGTCTCCTACCACCAACATCTGCCTCAGGCCCTGACTTGTATGCACCTCTTTCATGACTGAAGGACTGTTAACTATAGTATTCCCCTCTACCATGTCTGAAGGACTGCCCACCATAGTATGCTGCTCTTCCACAACTAAAGGACTGTTCACTATACTAGGCAACACAGCCCTCTCTGACACTGCCACCCCTGAACTAATATCCCCAACACTTAATCTGACAAATCTGTTGGGGTGTACCAGCTCAGAACTGTCTCTTCTGCTTACCTTTACCTCGCCCTCTAACTGTGACCCAGCTACATCCTGGAGTCTCCTCATCTGAATCCTCCCCATTCCCACTGCTAGAACCATTAACAATTAGCTCAGTCCTATCCATTTCCCTTTCAAGTGTCTGAATTTCATGCAGTATTGCAATTTGTTCCTCCAGAACTCCAATAGGAGTTTCTAAAGAGACAATATGCTCACATTTACCACAGCTATGGTAACGGCCTGTGTGCTGAAACGCATAAGCTATTCCCAACAGCTGTTCTTTGATACCTGTTTTTACATTTGGTGGTGAGAGAGAATGTGGACTTTTAAACTCTGTCCTGATATACTAAATCTCCTCTCCTCCAATTTTTTGAATCACAAACATATAATCCCTGAAGTGGCTGCTCCAGTGATGCAAACATATGGCAATCTGTACACTGAATAAGATTCTCATACATTCTTGCTAAAATATTTAACTTAAAAGTATAAAATAATTATATTTCCCCTTGGTTACCCCAAACCCTTGTTTGCCTAACTACGTTGCGCCTAGATTACGAGTTTTGTCGGTAAGGCTGTGCGGTGCTAACAAGCATTTTATGCTCACCGCTCACCTACAGACAACACTGGTATTACGGTTTTTACAAACCCGTCGTTAGCCGCAAAAAAGTGAACGAAGAGAAAAATTTAGCTCCACATCTCACCTCAATACCAGCGCTGCTTATGGTAGCTGTGAGCTGGCAAAACGTGCTCATGCACAATTTCCCTATAGGAATCAATGAGGCAGAGCCGGCTGAAAAAAACCTAACACCTGCAAAAAAGCAGCGTAAAGCTCCTAACGCAGCCCCATTGATTCCTATGGGGAAATACTTTTAATGTCTACACCTAACACCCTAACATGAAACCCGAGTCTAAACACCCCTAATCTTACACTTATTAACCCTTAATCAGCCACCCCTGACATCGCCAACACCTGCATTATATTAACCCCTAATCTGCCGCTCCGGACACCACCGCCACCTACATTATACTTATGAACCCCTATTCTGCTGCCCCCAAGATCGTTGACACCTACATTATATTTATTAACCCCTAATCTTCTGCCCCCAATGTCGCCGCAACCTACCTACACTTATTAACCCCTAATCTGCCGTCCCCAACGTCGCCGCCACTATATTAAAGTTATTAACCCTTAAACCTAAGTCTAAGCCTAACCCTAACACCCCCCTAACTTACATATAATTTAATTAAATGTAAATAAAATTACTATAATTAACTAAATTATTCCTATTTAAAACTAAATACTTACCTATAAAATAAACCCTAAACTAGCTACAATATAACTAATAGTTACATTGTAGCTAGCTTAAGATTTATTTTTATTTTACAGGCAACTTTGTATTTATTTTAACTATGTACAATAGTTATTAAATAGTTATTAACTATTTAATAACTACCTAGTTAAAATAAATTCACATTTACCTGTAAAATAAATCCTAACCTAAATTACAATTACACTTAACAGTACACTATAATTAAATTAATTACCTAAATTAACTACCATTAAATACAATTTATAAAAATTATCTTAAGTACGAAAACCCCCCCACTAAATTACAGAAAATAATAAAATCATTACAATTTTTTTAAACTAATTACACATAATCTAATCCCCCTAATTAAATAAAAAAGCCCCCCAAAATAAAAAAAGCCCTACCCTATACTAAATTACAAATAGCCCTTAAAAGGGCCTTTTGTGGGGCATTGCCCCAAAGTAATCAGCTCTTTTATCTGTAAAAAAAAGTTTGGATCAGCCAATAGAATGCGAGCTCAATCCTATTGGCTGATTGCATTTGCTAATAGCATTTTTTCTACCTTAATTCCGATTGGCTGATAGAATTCTATCAGCCAATCACAATTCAAGGGACGCCATCTTGGATGAAGTCATTTAAAGGAACCTTCATTCTTCATTTGGACTTCGTTGGAAGAGGATGCTCCGCATCGGATGTCTTGAAGATGGAGCCGCTCCGCGCCGGATGGATGAAGATAGAAGATGCCGCCTGGATGAAGACTTCTGCCCGTCTGGAGGACCTCTTCTAGCCGGCTTCGATGAAGACTTCTGCCCATCTGGAGGACCACTTTGGCCGGCTTTGTGGAGGACTTCAGCCCGGCTGGGTGAAGACTTCTCAAGGTAGGGTGATCTTCAAGGGGTTAGTGTTTATTAAGGGGGTATTGGGTGGGTTTTAGAGTAGGGTTGGGTGGTGGGTTTTAATGTTGGTGGGGGTATTGTACTTTTTTTACAGGTAAAAGAGCTGATTACTTTGGGGCAATGCCCCGCAAAAGGCCCTTTTAAGGGCTATTTGTAATTTAGTATAGGGTAGGGCTTTTTTATTTTCGGGGGCTTTTTTATTTTATTAGGGGGATTAGATTAGGTGTAATTAGTTTAAAATTTTTTAATTATTTTATTATTTTCAGTAATTTAGTGTTTTTTTTCGTACTTTAGATAATTGTTTTAAATTGTAATTAATTGTATTTAGTTTAGGGAATTTATTTAGTTATAGTGTAGTGTTAGGTTTAATTGTAACTTAGGCTAGGATTTATTTTACAGATAAATTTTACAGATAAATTTGAATTTATTTTAGCTAGGTAGTTATTAAATAGTTAATAACTATTTAATAACTATTGTACCTAGTTAAAATAAATACAAAGTTGCCTGTAAAATAAAAATAAATCTTAAGCTAGCTACAATGTAACTATTAGTTATATTGTAGCTAGTTTAGGGTTTATTTTATAGGTAAGTATTTAGTTTTAAATAGGAATAATTTAGTTAATGATAGTTATTCTATTTAGATTAATTTTAATTATATTTAAGTTAGGGGGGGTTAGGGTTAGATTTAGGGGTTAAGAACTTTAATATAGTTGCGGCGACGTTGGGGGTGGCAGATTAGGGGTTAATAAATGTAGGTAGGTGTCAGTGATGTTAGGGACGGCAGATTAGGGGTTAATAAAATTAAACTAGTGTTTGCCATGCAGGAGTGCGGCGGTTTAGGGGTTAATATATTTTTTATAGTGGTGGCGATGTCCGGTTCGGCAGATTAGGCGTTTTTTTTTTAGTTAGTGTTTGCGATGTGGGGGGGTCCTCGGTTTAGGGGTTAATAGGTAGTTTATGGGTGTTAGTGTCCTTTTTGCACTTTAGTTAAGAGTTTTATGTTATGGCATTAGCCCATAAAACACTTAACTACTGACTTTTAAATGCGGTATCAGTCTTGACAGGAGAGGCTGTACCGCTCACTTTTGGTCAGACTCGTAATACCAGTGTTATGCAAGTCCCATAGAAAATATAGGATACGCAATTGACGTAAGTGGATTCGCTGTATTTTTGCCTCTGACCAAAAATGTGAGCGGTGAGCCTGTCATTTCAAGACTCGTAATACCAGCGGGCGTTAAAAAGCAGCGTTAGGTCCCCTTAACGCTGCTTTTTAACCCTAACGCACAACTCGTAATCTAGCCCTTGGTTAGCTAACTATTATATTTAAACAGACAATCTTACTTTAACAGAGAATCAATACAGCAACTCTGAAAGAGCAAGCTCCCAGAGTAAATGTGCTAAATTTATAGTCTAGCTAGGCCCATATGTGTATATGTGTGTGTGCATGCATGTGTGTGTGAATGTGTGTGTGCATGTGTGTGCATGTGTATGTGTGCTTGCATGTATGGGCATATATGTGTGTGTGTGTACGTACTGTGTGTATATATGTATATATATATATATATATATATATATATATATATATATATATATATATATATATATATATATATATATACAGTTGTATGCAAAAGTTTAGGCACCCCTGACAATTTCCATGATTTTTATTTATAAATAATTGGGTGTTTGGATCAGCAATTTCATTTTGATCTATCAAATAACTGAAGGACACAGTAATATTTCAGTAGTGAAATTAGGTTTATTGGATTAACAGAAAATGTGCAATATGCATCCAAACAAAATTAGACAGGTGCATAAATTTGGCCACCCTTGTCATTTTGTTGATTTGAATACCCGTAACTACCTAGCACTGATTGATTGGAACACACAATTGGTTTGGTGAGCCCATTAAGCCTTGAACTTCATAGGCAGGTGCATCCAATCATGAAAAAAGCTATTTAAGGTGGCCAATTGCAAGTTGTTGTTCTCTTTGACTCTCTTCTGAAGAGTGGCAACATGGGGGCCTCAAAACAACTCTCAAATTACCTGAAAACAAAGATTGTTCAATATTATGGTTTAGGGGAAGGCTACAAAAAGCTATCGCAGAGATTTAAGCTGTCAGTGTCCACTGTGAGGAACATAGTGAGGAAATGGAAGACCACAGACACAGTTCTTGTTAAGTCTAGAAGTGGCAGGCCAATTAAAATATCGGAGAGGCAAAGGCAAATCGTTCAACAATTAAGCTCACTTTGCACAAGGAGAAGCTGTATGGGAGAGTGATGCGGAAGAAGCCTTTTCTGCACACACACCACAAACAGAGTCGCTTGAGGTATGCAAACACAGATTTGGACAAGCCAGTTTCATTTTTGAAGAGGGTGCTGTGGACTGATGAAACAAAGATTGAGTTATTTGGTCAGAACAAGGGGCATTATGCATGGCGTAAAAAGAACTCAGTGTTCCAAGACAAACACTTGCTACCCACAGTAAAATTTGGTGGATGTTCCATCATGCTGTGGCGCTGTGTGGCAAGTGCCGATACTGGGAATCTTGTTAAAGTTGAGGGTTGCATGGATTCCACTCAATATCGGCAGATACTTGAGAATAATGTTTAGGAATCAGTCACAAAGTTGAAGTTACGCCGGGGCTAGATATTTCAACAAGAAAACGACCCAAAACACTGTTCAAAATCTACTCTGGCATTTAAGGATTTACAGTCCTCAGAGGGTGCGCTAGTGCTTGAATGTTGACTGTAGTAATGAGACACACCCTGGCATTTAAACAGAGGAACAAGTACAATGTTCTGGAATGGCCATCCCAGTTCCCAGACCTGAATATCATTAAAAATCTGTGGGGTGATTTGAAGTGGGCTGTCCATGCTCAGCAACCATCAAACCTAACTGAACTGGAGATGTTTTGCAAGGAGGAATGGCCCAAAATACCTTCATCTAGAATCCAGACACTCATTACAGACTATAGGAAGCATCTAGAGGCTGTTATTTCAGCTAAAGGAGGCTCTAATAAATATTGATGCAATATTTCTGTTGGGGTACCCAAATTTATGCACCTGTCTAATTTCGTTTGATTGCATATTGCACATTTTCTGTTAATTCAATAAACCTAATTTCACTACTGAAATATTACTGTGCCCTTCAGTTATTTGATAGATCAAAATGAAATTGCTGATCCAAAACCCCAAATATTTATAAATGAAAATCATGGAAATTGTCAGGGGTGCCTAAACTTTTGAATACAACTGTATATGTGTGTTTGTATACCATTTAAAAAAGGGCAGAATGATCATTGGCTAAAAAGGGTAAATTCCACATTTCTGTTGTTGGACATTGATACATCCCACATGCATAAAAACAAAATGTATTTTATTTTCATTGAACATATAAAACACTAGCACATTTTTTTTTAAAAAAGTTTTTTTTTGATGCAACAACAACCAAAAAATCTTAATTTGAAATTCCCTATAATATTGTTCTTACAAATGCCACTTTGTGTACGTGAGTGTCAGGGTGATTGTTTAAGGTAACCAAAACAAATATAAAGGAGCACATGAAGAAGGTAAAAACTTTGTATCTTTATTCCATTATTCCATCAACTTGAGTAAAAAATCATCATGAAAAACAATAGGGTACTCGAAGACCTGTGTACCCTTCCCTCTTGAAACTAGCAATGTGCCATAGTCTTAGCTGTTGTTTAAGGTGGAAAGCAAAAAAAACCCCTTAAAACAAAACAATTTCAGACCAACAGAGCAAAATGTATTGTGTGTCTACTAATTTAACACCCAGCTCACTTTGGGTTAGGTTACCTCCTGCGCAAACACAGCTGAAAATAAACTTTTAACGTGGGCAGGTTATCATGTGTGTTGAAAGTAAATTGTTTGTCGAGAGAGGAACCCGACACGTGCTAACTTAAGGACTTTGGATATAGCAACAGCGTTAGCTTTTTCTACCCATAGACTTCAATGGAGGGTGCTTAAAAAACCTAACCCAAAACCGGGTTATACTTACATTGCTAAAGCCGAAGTGAGTTACAAAAACTTTACATTTCAATGTTCTTCAGATAGAAGATTATGTTCTTTTCATTTTAACCCCTTAATGACCGCAGCACTTTTCCATTTTCTGTCCGTTTGGGACCAAGGCTATTTTTACATTTTTGCGGTGTTTGTGTTTAGCTGTAATGTTCCTCTTACTCATTTACTGTACCCACACATATTATATACCGTTTTTCTCGCCATTAAATGGACTTTCAAAAGATACCATTATTTTCATCATATCTTATAATTTACTATAAAAAACATTATAAAATATGAAGAAAAAATGGAAAAAAAACACACTTTTTCTAACTTTGACCCCCAAAATCTGTTACACATCTACAACCACCAATAAACACCCATGCTAAATAGTTTCTAAATTTTGTCCTGAGTTTAGAAATACCCAATGTTTACATCTTCTTTGCTTTTTTTGCAAGTTATAGGGCCATAAATACAAGTAGCACTTTGCTATTTCCAAACCACTTTTTTTCAAAATTAGCGCTAGTTACATTGGGACACTAATATCTTTCAGGAATCCCTGAATATCTATTGACATGTATATATTTTTTTTTAGAAGACATCCCAAAGTATTGATCTAGGCCCATTTTGGTATATTTCATGCCACTATTTCACCGCCAAATGCGATCAAATAAAAAAAATTGTTCACTTTTTCACAAATTTTTTCACAAACTTTAGGTTTCTCACTGAAATTATTTACAAACAACTTATGCAATTATAGAATAAATGGTTGTAAATGCTTCTCTGGGATCCTCTTTGTTCAGAAATAGCAGACATATATGGCTTTGGCTTTGCTTTTTGGTAATTAGAAGGCTGCTAAATGCCACTGCGCACAATACGTGTATTATGCCCAGCATTGAAGGGGTTAATTAGGGAGCATGTAGGGAGCTTCTAGGGTTAATTTTAGCTTTAGTGTAGAGATCAGCCTCCCACCTGACACATCCCACCCCCTGATCCCTCCCAAACAGCTCCCTTCTCTCCCCCACCCCACAATTGTCCCCGCCATCTTAAGTACTGGCAGAAAGTCTGCCAGTACTAAAATAAAAGTTTTTTTTTTTTTTAAAGAAAAAAAAAGAAGCATATTTACATATGCTGTGTTTAGGATCCCCCCCTTAACCCCCAACCTCCCTGATCCCCCCCAAAACAGCTCTCTAAGCCTCCCTCTCAGCCTTATTGGGGGCCATCCTGGGTACTGGCAGCTGTCTGCCAGTACCCATTTTGAACAATCAAATGTTTATTTTTTTTTAAAAAAAAATTCTGTAGTGTAGCTCAATCCCACCCCCACGGACCAACCCCCACCACCTAAATCACACCTAAGGGCTTTTTTATTGATTTAAATTTTGTCCCACTTTTATTGTTTTGGGACCCGGGCTTACCCACCCACGATCCCGCCCTCCTCCACATGACCAGGGCCATCGATGGCCGCCACCCACCTCCCACACCGGCTCCCACCCACCAACGATACCGGCCATCGATGTCCGGTGCAGAGAGGGCCACAGAGTGGCTCTCTCTGCATCGGATGGCCGTGAAAGGTTATTGCAGGATGCCTCCATATCGAGGCATCACTGCAATAACCGGAAAGCAGCTGGAAGCGAGCAGGATCGCTTCCAGCTGCTTTCCACACCGAGGACGTGCAGGGTACGTTCTCAGGCGTTAACTGCCTTTTTTCTGAGGACGTACCCTGCACGTCCTCGGTCGTTAAGGGGTTAAAATATATATATATACTGTATATATATACCTATATATCTATATGAATATAAACACACATATATATATATATATATATATATATATATATATATATATATATTTATACAGTGTATATATATAATAAAAATAACATTTTATTTTATATAAAGAACATAGCAATTTAAAGTATTCATAACTACCTACGGGTTTAGCACACATGAAGAATTTTTTTACTCCTGTCGAGTTTTGCGCATATGCATGTGTGCTAAACCCGACAGGAGTTATAGTAGGATGCGTTATGTATTTAAATTATTATTATTGAAGTTCTTAAAAATAATAATAAATGATCATTTTTAAATATATTTTATAATAATTATTAATGATTAAAAATAATATTTTAAAAATATTTTATCTGAAATACATACATTATTCACCTTTATATAACTCCTGTTGGATTTAGTGCACATGCACGTGTGCAAAACATGACAGGAGTAAAAAAAATCTTCAAGTGCAGTAAACCCAAAGATAATTATGAATACTTTAAATTCCAATGTTCTTCACAGAGAAGTAAATGTTGTTTTTATACATACATTATGCACCTTAATATAACTTTATAGAAGAAAATGTTTTTGTTTATTGTTTGTAAATATATATATATATATATATATATATATATGATTTTTTGTAATATATATATATATATATATATATATACAGGTATAGGTTTATGCAGATATATATACTGTATATATAGGAATATATTTAGGTAAAGATTTATACAGAGCTATATATATATATATATATATATATATATATATATATATATATATATATAAAGTGTATAGAGAGCACTCTCACTTTCAAAGTTCTTTAGTGCCAGGGTGCCAACAGATAAATATACAAGGTAAAGGAAGGCACTCACTGGTCTTTTCATCAAATATTTATTATCAAGCGTGACGTTTCCCCTTCCTTGTTGGTTTGTGTTTGTCTGAGGAAGGGGAGTGTGTCCCCAAAACGTCGAGCTATATATATATATATATATATATATATATATATATATATATATATATATATATATATATGAATATATACAGGTATAGATTTATGCCGATATATATTTAGGAATAAATACAGGTATAGATTTATGCAGATATATATATATATATATAGGAATAAATACAGGTATAGATTTATGCATATATATATATATATATATATATATATATATATATATATATATATATATATATATATATACAGGTATAGATTTATGCAGATATATATATATATAGAAATATATACAGGTATAGATTTATGCAGATATATATATAGGAATAAATACAGGTATAGATTTATGCAGATATATATATATATATATATATGAATAAATACAGGTATATATTTATGCAGATATATTTAAATATATATATATATATATATATATATATATATATATATAGGTATAGATGTACACACACACACACACATATATATATATATATATATATATATATATATATATATATATAGGAATAAATACAGGTATAGATTTATGTATATATATATATATATATATATATATATATATACAGGTATAGATTTATGCAGATATATATTTAGGAATAAATACAGGTATAGATTTATGCAGCTATAAATACAGTATATATATATATATATATATATATATATATATATAAATATATCCGATATAGATTTATGCAGATATATATATATATATATATATATATATATATATATATATATATATATATATATATGAATAAATACAGGTATACATTTATGCAGATATATATATATATATATATATATATATATATACAGGTATAGATTTATGCAGATATATATTTAGGAATAAATACAGGTATAGCTTTATGCAGATATATATACAGTATATATATATATATATATATATATATATATATATATATATATATATATATATATATATATATATATAAATATATCCGATATAGATTTATGCAGATATATATATATATATATATAGGAATAAATACAGGTATAGATTTATGTATATATATATATATATATATATATATATATATATATATAAAAATAAATACAGGTATATATTTATGCAGATATTTATAAATATATATATATATATATATATATATATATATATACAGGTATAGATGTACATATATATATATATATATATATATATATATACAGGTATAGATTTATGCAGATACATATATATATATATATATATATATACAGGTATAGATTTATGCATATATATATATATATATATATATATATATATATATATATATATATATATATATATATATATATATATATATATATATATATATAAGAATATATACAGTATATACAGGTATACTAAAAAATACAAAGAACATTGTCTAGTAAAACACATAAAATATTAAAAATGATTGAAAGTGAGTTGTTTTTTAACGGGACAGTCTGCTACAGAATTTATATTGTTCAAAAAGTTAGATAATCCCTTTATTACCCATTCCCCAGTTTTGCACAGAAAACATGGTTATATTAATATACTTTTCCCCTTTGTGATTACCTTGTGTCTTAGCGTCTGCAGAGTGCCCCCTTATTTCAGTTCTTTTGACAGACTTGCATTTTAGCCAATCAGTGCTGACTTCAGATCTACGTGTATTAGATAAGGAGGCTATGACTACGGATGTGTAAGCCAAAACGCTTAAGCCGTCCAGTGCTACTTCACTTTGAGTGCTTGTATGCTCTTCCTTTTGCGTGTTGCAGTACCCTCTTGGATTGTACAGTTTTAATTTTTTAATAAAAGTGATTTTTTTACATTAGTTTGGCGGATCCTCAATTTCTTTTGCTTCCTGTAGTGGAAAAGTCACCCATGGACACCAATGGTGTTGTCGCTCACAATCCTCCCGACCCTGGGTTTTGCACTTTATTTTGCCAACAAAATGGACACATCACATTACACACACACAAAGGTTATTGATGAAGTAGTGTGTGCATTACAAGGTGATTTGGAATAATTATATTATTTTGTGCATGTGCAATACACACTGAATCAGCTGCATACATAATTTTAGATGTATAGATCAATATATGGTCTAGATTAATTAGACTTATATTCAGCACTATTGTATAGTCCCTCAGTAAGGGGTGAGACAGATATTTACATATGTATATGTATTTAATAGACAGATACGTGATATCTTGTACAGCTAATGGCCTCTATTTAACAAAGTCTGGTGGACCTGATCCGACCTGGCGGACCTGATCCGACAGTGCGGATGAGGTCCGTCAGACCTCGCTGAATGTGGAGAGCAATACGCTCTCCGTATTCAGCATTCAGCAAGAGCTGCTGGTGCAACGCCGCCCCCTGCAGACTCGCGGCCAATGGGCTGCCAGCAGTGAGGTGTCAATCAACCCGATCGTACTCGATCGGGTTGATTTCCGGCGATGTCTGTCCGCCTGCTCAGAGCAGGTGGACAGGTTATGAAGCAGCAGTCTTTGTGACCGCTGCTTCATAACTGCTGTTTCTGGCGAGTCCTTTCGGAGTTTGATAGATAGGCCCCAATGAGATCTGCTGGACGCACGAGTAAATGGAAATAATGATTGTAACATCAAGAAATTGCGTATAGCAATCGTATTCTTCAAACTTGCCCAGAAAAATTGGAACCAAGCCTGATGTGTCTTATGGGTGTATGGATTTATTTTGTCAGAGAAACTTAAGCCTGGTAAGTAATAGGATAAAAGAAAAAAAAAAACTAATAACAAAGTGACCCCATCCACAATTATGTTTTAACCCCAATCATATTATTATTTAAAGGGACATTAATAATCACAACTAACTGCTATGCACAACTAATGCTCTTGTTTATGGTATTGGAGAAAGACAGAGATGGCAGGAGAGAGAAGGAAAATCAGCCCACTTGATATCTATGGACCAGAGAGAGACTAGTTCTTTTTTTTTTTTTTTTTTTTTTTTAACAAGTTTGACAATTAGAAAAACTAACTGGAGAAGTAAAATTAGTTTAAGCAGAAATTCGCATCTCATTTTGTGCAAGGACAAGAAAATGTGCAGTTAAATTCATTCACACTGACAGGTTGCTTGTAAACACATTAAACCTGTGTCCATGATAGTCTAACAGTATAATTCTGTAGAAAATGCAAAAGACTTGTGTTGGGATAGTTAATGAGATAAAGAACATCATTCACTTGTTCAAAACACAATCCAGGCAGCAAATATGTTTTTTGCTTAGTAGTCATGTATTAGAGATCACACAGAAATGACCAGATCTTGCAAAAAGACCCAGGTAGTTTAATTTGGTTGTGTGAATAGCTGATATATAAACATTTCTTGATTTGAGTAAACTTGTCTTCTTTAAACAGACATAAAATTGTGTTTATATTTAACATTTCTGTAATTAAAAGGTGTGTTGCTTTTAAATTCATCAAATAAATTGCTGCTTTTAAAAGCAATACTAATCCAATGTTTTAAGGGAGCCTTAATCTGTGCTATCTTTATTATTATATGATCTCAGGTAATCAAGTGTTGTTGCCAGGAAATGTTCTACACAATTGGATAATTGCCAATATAATGCTTTTTAACAAAAAGGGTTTTAGGGGAGTGTTAATTCTGTAGTGTTTAAATTTATGAAAACTTTTTAACATACAGAATTGGACATCAAGTCAAACAGGATAAAATACAGCACATGGTTTTTCTCTGCAAGACGATAACATAAATATAATCTAGTAGATTAATTTGATTATTTAACTAAAGTGATAACAAAGGGTGGAGCAGTAAATGTAGTTTATCTGAATTTTAGTAAAGCATTTGAGACTGTTCCACACACTCATTTATAAACTGCATTGCCTTGGACTAAACTCAAGAAAAGTCAAATGGGTTGGATGCTGGTTTAAGGATAGAGAGCAGAGTAATTTAAATTAATGGGGATATTTAAAGGATGTGACTAGTGGTGTTCCTCAGGGGGCAGTTCCTGGGCCTGTTGTGTTTTTCATATTCATCCCCATATTTAACATATTCATTAGTGGGCTTCAAGGGAAGAGAAGTCTTTTTGGAAATTAAATAAAAATTTTGAATAAAGCTGATGTCCCAGGAGGGGTAACTTGAGGATTTGAGTGGGATCTAAAATATAACGCTATAAAGTAAAAAATCCAAAGGTTACTTGATAGTATGTTACTGGCAGGAACAAAAAAAAGAAAGAGATTTGATTCTATAGGAAGAGTTATTTGAGTAGGAAATTGAGAATTTTATAATATATTATAGGTCACTAGTAAGGTGTCACCAGGAGTACTGTGTACAGATCTGCAGACTGTTTCTTCAGAAGAATATGAATTTAAACTAGAATCTGTTCAAAGGATGGTTACTAAACTGGTGCAAAATCTATGTTTTTATGTTTAATTTTTTATGATAAATTTTAATTCCTTATCGACTTTCCGACATGACTAACACAAGAATACTTTGGATTCATCTTAGGTTTACAAGGTAAAGAGGATTTTCGTTAGTTCCTAAATATTTGCAAAGAAGTTAGGGTAACTATATTTTTATTTGGCGGATTTGAGTTGAACTAGTTTCTTTTTTTGTTAAAGAATAACAGAAAACAATTTTGCAGCAGTCATATGTAATTTATCTAAAGGGGATAAAGTATGCAATTTTAAACAACTTTTCAATTTACTTCCAATATCTAATTTAGACATTCTCTTGGTATCCTTTGTTAAAAAGCATACCTAGGTAGACCCAAAAGCTGCTAATTATTGGAGGTCCATATATGCCTCCTGCTACTGGCTCACCCATGTGTATTGCTTATTCTTCAACAAAGGATGCAAAGAGAATGTAGCAAATTAGATAAAATAAGTAAGTTGTTTAAAAAAGTATGCTCTATCTGAATCAAGATAGAAAAAATTTGGGTTTCATGTCATTTTTAAAAGCAGAGATGTATTTCACTATTTGCCTTCTCTTTGATTAGTTAACAAGTTACACTGAATATAGGACAATGGGCTATACCCAGTTTATTGTATTTATCTTCTAAACTAATATCTGATTCCTCCTTAATACTAATTTATCATAGTAATCCTTAAATGATGCGTCATTGTTTAAAGCATTACATTTTCTTATGACTGTTAATAGTCATTCTAAATACATTTTAAATAAATATATACTTACAGTGAAGTGGGTTCTTTGACATTGCAGAGCAATGCTACAGATATTGGCAGAAAAAGAGCATGGAAGATTCTGTTATCACTGGTGTCCTGCTCAACCCATTTATTTACTTTTTACTCCCTGGGGTATCCCAACATGATTTGGTAAGAAACTCACCAAGATAGTAAATACTAGGCACTAAATGTGAGATGCATTAATTGTTCTCCCAGTTGGCTGGTATTCCTTCCGGAGCTTTTAGTCTGTGTCATACCTCACTGCATTGATTTATTAAACATAATTATGTGGCTCTCTCCCTTCTTATCAGATGTTTTATAATATATTTTATATATAAAGATTTGACCTACGAAATATGTATCAAAGGAAATACATATCTTTAAGTGCACTCAAAATACTGCTAACTGCAGAATACAGGATTTTTATTAACATTCTTGTTTAACATAAGCGTTATGTGCTCTCATTAAAAGGATATGAAACCCAAACGTTTTCTTTGGTGATTCAGACAGAGCATAACATTTTTAAAAAGTATCCAATTTACTTCTATTATCAAATTTGCTTTCTTCCCATGATATTCTGTGTTGATGAGATACCTAGGTAGGCATCTGGTGCACTACATTGCAGGAAATAGTGCTGACATCTAGTGCTTTTGCAAATGGATAACATTCTTGCAAAACTGCTGCCATTTAGTGCTCCAGACATGGGCCGGCACCTAAGCATACATCCCTGCTTTTCAACAAAAGATACAGAGAGAAGGAAGAAAAATTATAATAGAAGGAAATTAGAAGCTTGTTTAAAATCACATGCTCTATCTGAATCATGAAAGATAAACTTTGGGTTTCATGTCACTTTAAGAATTTGGAGCACAAAGTTATAGCACTTTGCATTGAAATCTCACAATCAATCAGCAAACTTACAAGTTGTGCGGTACGGCTATACCGCTGAAAATTTGGCCATTGCGCGCGGAATATGCAGGTCTCCTGTATTACAAGTTGCGGCGGTACAGCTATACCGCTAGCGTTTTAGCCTTTACGCAACTCTCCATTACGCATTTAAAAAATGGCTTTTGAGTGCGGGATTTTCATTGTGCCTGTATTACAGGTTGTGCAGTCCGGCTATATCACTAGCATTATGGCTTATACCGCCATGATCCATTCCAAAATCCCCACTTCCGGACCCCCACATCGCAAAACACTAAGTTAAACTATTAACCCCTAAACCTACCCCCCCCTAACTTTAAATTAAAATTACAATATAACCACCTTAATTATAAAATAAATAAAAATTTACCTGTGAAATTAAAAAAAACTAAGATTAAACTATAAATTAACCTAACATTACTATTTAAAACAAATAAAATAAACTAAAAATAAAAAAACCTAAATTACAATATTAAAATATTCTAACACTACGAAAACCCCCAAAAACCTAACATTACAAAAAAACTCCCATTAAATTACAAAAATTAAAAATAATCTAACATTACAAAAAACACTAAAATTACGAAAAATCAAAAAACAATAAGATTACAAAAATTAATAAACAAAATTATCCAAAATAATAAAAATTAAACCTAATCGAATAGCCCTATAAAAACAAAAAAGCCACCCCAAAATAAAAACACCCCTAATCTATCAATAAACTACCAATAGCCATTAAAAGGTTTATTATGTAAAAGGTATTTTTTTTATATTTTTGGGTGTTTTTTTTTTTTAGATTAGGGCTTTTCTTTATTTTAATGGGCACAAAAGAGCGGATGCCCATACAAATGCCCCATTAGGGGCAATGGGAAGCTTAGGTTTTTAAGACTTAGGTTTTTTATTTTGGGGGGGTTTGTTGGGCTGGGGGATTTACTTTTAGGGGGGATTTTGTAATTTTATTATGTAAAAGAGCTGTTTAACTTAGGGCAATGCCCTACAAAAGGCCCTTTTAAGGGCTATTGGTACTTTATTGATAGATTATGGGGTGTTTTATTATTTTTCATAATTTTAGTGGGGGGGGGTTTTTGGTAATGTTAGATTTTTTTGATTTTTTCATAGTGATAGGTTTTTTTAATTTTGTAATTTAGGTTTTTTTATTTTTAGTTTCTTTTCTTTTCTTAAAATAGTTATGTTAGGTTTATTTATAGTTTAATCTTTAATCTTTATTTTAAGATAGTTAAATTGTAAATTATTATTATTTGTAGTTTAATCTTTAATCTTTATTTTAAGATAGTTAAATTGTAAATTTAATTTAAAATATAGGGGATGGTTAGGTTTAGGGGTTAATAGTATAATTTAGTGTATTGCGATGTTGGGGGCCAGTGGTTTAGAGGTTAATATTTTTATTTTATTAGTAGCGATGTGGGGGGCAGCGGTTTAGAGGTTAATAGGTTTATTACAGTAGTAGCGATGTGGGGGGCGGCGGTTTAGGGGTTAATAGTTTTATTATAGTAGTAGCGATGTTGGGGGCCAGCTGTTTAGGGGTTAATAGGTTAATTTAGTGTTGGCGATGTTGAGGGCGGTGGTTTAGGGGCAAATAGGTTTATTTAGGTGTTAGTGATGTCGGGGGGCAGCGGTTTAGGGGTTAATCACTTTATTTAGTGGTGGCGATGTCGGGGGGGCAACTGATTAGGGGTATTTAGACTAGGGGTTTATGTTAGGGTGTTAGGTTTTTACATAACTTTCTTTTCCCCATAGACATCAATGGGGATTGCGTTATAGCGATCGCAATTCCACGATCGCAGGTGTTAGTTTTTTTCTAACACTTTCTCTCCATTGATGTCTATAAGAAGCACGTCAAGTCAGGCCTTGGGTTTTGTGCGGTATGGAGCTTATCTCACCCTATCGCACAAAGAAAGAAGGTTTTTCAGTAACTTGTAATGGCAGCGCTATGGAGAGTGCGATAACGCTCATTTTTATTAACGCTCAGGGGGCGGCATTACACAAGCATTTTACTAGAAATGCTTGTGCAATGATAAATGCCGACAGCATATGCTAGAGCGGATCATGTCCACCCGCACATTGATAATTCGGCCCCATACTAGCCTGTGATTTTTTTTCTAGTTTACCAAGAGAGTGAGGAGTAGGCTTATCACTTCGCAATATTCATTAAAAATTGTGTATTGATATACAAGGAATAGTACAGTAGTTAAAATATACCTGAAACTCATTTTCTCTTTTATGATTCAGTTAGTTCCAAAATAAAAAAAATAAAATGTATTTATATTATGACATTTACTTCACTCTTTTTGTATCCTTAGCATATCATACTTAGGAAGGCTCTGGCAGCACTGTGGGCTCGATTTATCAAGCCTTCTCCTGCTCTTCGACTGCAGGTTCTCACAAGAGAACCTGCAGTCCGTATTTATCAAGCAGCGGTCATCAGACACAAGAGAACCTGCAGTCCGTATTTATCAAGCAGAGGTCATCAGACACAAGAGAACCTGCAGTCCGTATTTATCAAGCAGCGGTCATCAGACACAAGAGAACCTGCAGTCTGTATTTATCAAGCAGCGGTCATCAGACACAAGAGAACCTGCAGTCCGTATTTATCAAGCAGCGGTCATCAGACACAAGAGAACCTGTAGTCAGTATTTATCAAGCAGTGGTCATCAGACACAAGAGAACCTGCAGTCAATATTTATCAAGCGGCGGTCATCAGACACAAGAGAATCTTCAGTCCATATTTATCAAGCAGCGTTCATCAGACACAAGAGAACCTGTAGTCCGCATTTATAAAGCAGCGGTCATCAGACACAAGAGAACCTGCAGTCAGTATTTATCAAGCAGCGGTCATCAGACACAAGAGAACATTCAGTCCGTATTTATCAAGCAGCGGTCATCAGACACAAGAGAACCTGCAGTCAATATTTATCAAGCAGCGGTCATCAGACACAAGAGAACCTGCAGTCCGTATTTATCAAGAAGCGGTCATCAGACTCAAGAGAACCTGCAGTCAGTATTTATCAAGCAGCGGTCATCAGACACAAGAGAACCTGCAGTCAGTATTTATCAAGCAGCAGTCATCAGACGCAAGAGAACCTGTAGTCAGTATTTATCAAGCAGCGGTCATCAGATACAAGAGAACCTGCAGTCAATATTTATCAAGCAGCGGTCATCAGACACAAGAGAACCTGCAGTCAATATTTATCAAGCGGCGGTCATCAGACACAAGAGAATCTTCAGTCCATATTTATCAAGCAGCGGTCATCAGACACAAGAGAACCTGTAGTCCGCATTTATAAAGCAGCGGTCATCAGACACAAGAGAACCTGCAGTCAGTATTTATCAAGCAGCGGTCATCAGACACAAGAGAACCTTCAGTCCGTATTTATAAAGCAGCGGTCATCAGACACAAGCAGCGGTCATCAGACACAAGAGAACCTTCAGTCCGTATTTATCAAGCAGCGGTCATCAGACACAAGAGAACCTGCAGTCAATATTTATCAAGCAGCGGTCATCAGACACAAGAGAACCTGCAGTCCGTATTTATCAAGCAGCGGTCATCAGACTCAAGAGAACCTGCAGTCAGCATTTATCAAGCAGCGGTCATCAGACACAAGAGAACCTGCAGTCAGTATTTATCAAGCAGCAGTCATCAGACGCAAGAGAACCTGTAGTCAGTATTTATCAAGCAGCAGTCATCAGATACAAGAGAACCTGCAGTCAATATTTATCAAGCAGCGGTCATCAGACACAAGAGAACCTGCAGTCAGTATTTATCAAGCAGTGGTCATCAGACACAAGAGAACCTGCAGTCAGTATTTATCAAGCAGCTGTCATCAGACACAAGAGAACCTGCAGTCCGTATTTATCAAGCAGCGGTCATCAGACACAAGAGAACCTGTAGTCAGTATTTATCAAGCAGTGGTCATCAGACACAAGAGAACCTGCAGTCAATATTTATCAAGCGGCGGTCATCAGACACAAGAGAATCTTCAGTCCATATTTATCAAGCAGCGGTCATCAGACACAAGAGAACCTGTAGTCCGCATTTATAAAGCAGCGGTCATCAGACACAAGAGAACCTGCAGTCAGTATTTATCAAGCAGCGGTCATCAGACACAAGAGAACCTTCAGTCCGTATTTATCAAGCAGCGGTCATCAGACACAAGAGAACCTGCAGTCAATATTTATCAAGCAGCGGTCATCAGACACAAGAGAACCTGCAGTCCGTATTTATCAAGCAGCGGTCATCAGACTCAAGAGAACCTGCAGTCCGTATTTATCAAGCAGCGGTCATCAGACACAAGAGAACCTGCAGTCAGTATTTATCAAGCAGCAGTCATCAGACGCAAGAGAACCTGTAGTCAGTATTTATCAAGCAGCGGTCATCAGATACAAGAGAACCTGCAGTCAATATTTATCAAGCAGCGGTCATCAGACACAAGAGAACCTGCAGTCAATATTTATCAAGCGGCGGTCATCAGACACAAGAGAATCTTCAGTCCATATTTATCAAGCAGCGGTCATCAGACACAAGAGAACCTGTAGTCCGCATTTATAAAGCAGCGGTCATCAGACACAAGAGAACCTGCAGTCAGTATTTATCAAGCAGCGGTCATCAGACACAAGAGAACCTTCAGTCTGTATTTATCAAGCAGCGGTCATCAGACACAAGCAGCGGTCATCAGACACAAGAGTACCTTCAGTCCGTATTTATCAAGCAGCGGTCATCAGACACAAGAGAACCTGCAGTCAATATTTATCAAGCAGCGGTCATCAGACACAAGAGAACCTGTAGTCAGTATTTATCAAGCAGCGGTCATCAGATACAAGAGAACCTGCAGTCAATATTTATCAAGCAGCGGTCATCAGACACAAGAGAACCTGCAGTCAGTATTTATCAAGCAGTGGTCATCAGACACAAGAGAACCTGCAGTCAGTATTTATGAAGCAGCTATCATCAGACACAAAAGAACCTGCAGTCAGTATTTATTAAGCAGCGGTCATCAGACACAAGAGAACCTGCAGTCAGTATTTATCAAGCAGCAGTCATTAGACACAAGAGAACCTGCAGTCCGTATTTATCAAGCAGCGGTCATCAGACACAAGAGAACCTGTAGTCAATATTTATCAAGCAGTGGTCATCAGACACAAGAGAACCTGCAGTCAATATTTATCAAGCGGCGGTCATCAGACACAAGAGAATCTTCAGTCCATATTTATCAAGCAGCGGTCATCAGACACAAGAGAACCTGTAGTCCGCATTTATAAAGCAGCGGTCATCAGACACAAGAGAACCTGCAGTCAGTATTTATCAAGCAGCGGTCATCAGACACAAGAGAACCTTCAGTCCGTATTTATCAAGCAGCGGTCATCAGACACAAGAGAACCTGCAGTCAATATTTATCAAGCAGCGGTCATCAGACACAAGAGAACCTGCAGTCCGTATTTATCAAGCAGCGGTCATCAGACTCAAGAGAACCTGCAGTCAGTATTTATCAAGCAGCGGTCATCAGACACAAGAGAACCTGCAGTCAGTATTTATCAAGCAGCGGTCATCAGACACAAGAGAACCTTCAGTCCGTATTTATCAAGCAGCGGTCATCAGACACAAGAGAACCTGCAGTCAATATTTATCAAGCAGCGGTCATCAGACACAAGAGAACCTGCAGTCCGTATTTATCAAGCAGCGGTCATCAGACACAAGAGAACCTGCAGTCAGTATTTATCAAGCAGCAGTCATCAGACACAAGAGAACCTGTAGTCAGTATTTATCAAGCAGCGGTCATCAGATACAAGAGAACCTGCAGTCAATATTTATCAAGCAGCAGTCATCAGACACAAGAGAACCTGCAGTCAATATTTATCAAGCAGCGGTCATCAGACACAAGAGAACCTGTAGTCCGCATTTATAAAGCAGCGGTCATCAGACACAAGAGAACCTGCAGTCAGTATTTATCAAGCAGCGGTCATCAGACACAAGAGAACCTTCAGTCCGTATTTATCAAGCAGCGGTCATCAGACACAAGCAGCGGTCATCAGACACAAGAGAACCTTCAGTCCGTATTTATCAAGCAGCGGTCATCAGACACAAGAGAACCTGCAGTCAATATTTATCAAGCAGCGGTCATCAGACACAAGAGAACCTGCAGTCCGTATTTATCAAGCAGCGGTCATCAGACTCAAGAGAACCTGCAGTCAGTATTTATCAAGCAGCGGTCATCAGACACAAGAGAACCTGCAGTCAGTATTTATCAAGCAGCAGTCATCAGACGCAAGAGAACCTGTAGTCAGTATTTATCAAGCAGCGGTCATCAGATACAAGAGAACCTGCAGTCAATATTTATCAAGCAGCGGTCATCAGACAGAAGAGAACCTGCAGTCAGTATTTATCAAGCAGTGGTCATCAGACACAAGAGAACCTGCAGTCAGTATTTATGAAGCAGCTGTCATCAGACACAAAAGAACCTGCAGTCAGTATTTATCAAGCAGCGGTCATCAGACACAAGAGAACCTACAGTCAGTATTTATCAAGCAGCAGTCATCAGACACAAGAGAAACTGCAGTCAGTATTTATCAAGCAGCGGTCATCAGATACAAGAGAACCTGCAGTCAATATTTATCAAGCAGTGGTCATCAGACACAAGAGAACCTGCAGTTAGTATTTATCAAGCAGCGGTCATCAGACACAAGAGAACCTGCAGTCAATATTTATCAAGCAGCGGTCATCAGACACAAGAGAACCTGCAGTCAATATTTATCAAGCAGCGGTCATCAGACACAAGAGAACCTGCAGTCAATATTTATCAAGCAGCGGTCATCAGACACAAGAGAACCTGCAGTCTGTATTTATCAAGCAGCTGTCATCAGACACAAGAGAATCTGCAGTCCGTATTTATCAAGCAGCGGTCATCAAGACCGTTGCTTCCTATCCTCTTCTCCACCTCTTAGGTGGAGAATTTCAATCTCCCTGTCCTTGTCCGACCGGGAAAATTGACAGCTGACGCACATGATTGGCTGTGCGCGGACAGGAGGCGGTGTTGCACAAGAACACAAAATAGTGCTCTTGTGCAATGCTGAATTCCGCCAATGGAATTTTGTTCGGCAGAGGAGAGCTGCGGCGGTCAGGTAGCTTGATATATCAAGCCCTATATGGCAGCAATTGTGTGACAATGCATTATGCACAATGTTATACTTTACATTGTGCAAATACTGCTAAAAAGTGTATGACATTATAAGAAGGAAAACTGCAAAAATAATTGCTGTGGGATAGAGCTTATGCAATATAATATACTGTAGAATCAAGTCTCCTCTCAAGGTGGTTTGTAGTTTTCATTTAGTTTTTTTCTATTTAAATAGTAATGTAATAGCTCATACTAGAGATGTGCAGCTGTAAACAATTTGGTTCATCTTAATCTTTCAAATTGAATATTTTGTTACATTCAACTCGCTATTTCCATCACGTGCAAAGAACTGCAAAATGCCCATATCGCTTGCATACAACAGTTAGCGCACCACTCGTAATCTAGTACAATATCTGCAGCTTCACAAGAAAAAAACATCTGGTAATAGCAAAATGACAATTTTTGTCCCAACCCTCATAATTTTCTATCTGGTTTTGGGATTAGTTGTGCTGGAGAGTGAGCAGTATAAATTGTGTTATGTCTTTAGATAATCCTAAAGCTAAGACAGATAGTAGATCTATCAACCAAATCAAAAAGAATTCCCCCACTTCTTATGCAATATACCTGAATCTACGGTAGCAATTCTACTTGACTTTAAATGGAAGCGTGCATTAAAAAGGACAGTACCTTATAATGGTTTTGTAGGACCGGTCCACAGGGAAGCTTTTGTCAACAAATGCCCCTTATAATTAGAACGCAATGACGCTGTTCCCCTTCTCGATTCCTGTTATCTACTTGTGTCCTCAATAGCCATGCTCCTTATGGACTGCAAATATCCTGCAAAACGGATCCTTCCCCCGAGCCAGGCAAAATGTACAACAATGAATATCCAGGGAAGTAGTGCTTAAAACTTCACATTTATTGTTTACAGTTTAAAATCACAAGATAAAAGCATTGCTCGCTGTCAGTAGCAACAATTCACACATCACATGTAACGGAGCTTCATGGGTCAGCTGACGCGTTTCGGCCAATGGCAATAAAATGTTAAGTTTTAAAGCAAGAGGACTTCCCTGGATATTCATTGTTGTAGATAGTAGATCTATATCTGGGCTCATCTGAAGAAAGGGAATAAGCAAAGGAATAGGAAATATTAAATGAGAAAAAAAAAATAATCTCCTAATTTCTCTTAATTTTATGTAATAGTGAGCATCTCTTTTAGTCTAAAAATCACATGGTCACTGCAGGTGAATTTTATTACAGAGTGGGTGTATAAGAGCATTGTTAATAGAAAGAAATGCATGACTGGTGGGTTCATGTTTAAATAGAGCTTAGCCACTATAATTGTTTGATTAAAGGAACAGTAAAGTCATACCTAATTGTTGAACAATACTTATAAAGCAACCATTTTAAACAACTCTCTGATTTAAGTCTATTATCAAAATTGCTTTGTTTTTTGTTATCCTTTGTTGAAGAGTAAACCTAGGTATGCTCAGGATGAACTTTCTGAATCATGAATGTTCAAGTTTGACTTTACTGTTCCTTTAAAGGGACATCATACACTAGATATTTATTTGCATACATGTGTTGTACATGATCTTGCCATTACGAGTTACTGAAAAACCTCCTTGTGCTGTGCATTATGGTGTGTTAAGCTTCATACCGCACAAAAGCCAAGGGCTGAGTTTACATGCTCGTTCATGCTTTCACCCATAAACATCAATGGGGAGAAAGTGTTAGAAAAAAAACTAACACCTGCGATCGCAGAATGGAGATCCCCGTAACGCAACCCTATTGATGTCTATGGGGAAAGAAAGTTACATTTAAACCTAACACCCTAACATAAACCCCTAGTCTAAACACCCCTATTCCGCCGCTCTCTGACATCACCAACACTAATAAAAGTTATTAACCCCTAATCCGCCGCTCCCCGACATCGCTGACACCTAAAAAAAACTATTAACCCCCAAACCGTCAGCCCCACACATTGCCAACACTATAATAAAGTATTAACCCCAAAACCACCAGCCCCCCACTACTAAATAAAAAACCACCGCCCCCCCACATCGCAAAACACTAAATTAAACTATTAACCCCTAAACCTAACACCCCCTAACTTCAAATTAAACTTACAATATAACTATCTTTAAAAAGTAAAAACTTACCTGTGAAATAAAAAAAAACTAAGTTTAAACTATAAATTAACCTAACATTACTATTCTAATAAAATAAAAAAAATGCCAATTAAAAACCTAACTTAAAAATTAAAAAAACCCAACACAACGAAAAAAAAAAAAATCTAACATTAACCTAAAATTACAAAAAACACTAAATTCCGAAAAATAAAAAACTCTAAATTCCGAAAAATAAACTAAGATTACAAAAAATAATAAACGAAATGATCAAAAATAAAAACAATTATACCTAATCTAATAGCCCTATAAAAATAAAAACAATTACACCTAATCTAATAGCCCTATAAAAATAAAAAAGCCCCCCAAAATAAAAACACCCCCTGACCTACAATAAACTACCAATAGCCCTTAAAAGGGCCTTTTGTAGGGCATTGCCCTAAATTATCTTTAAAAATTACTAAGTCCCTCCTAAAAGTAAACCCTACCACCCAAACAACCCCCCAAAATAAAAAAACCTAACTCTAAAAAATCCTTAGCTACCCATTGCCCCTAAAGGGGCATTTGTATGGTCATTGCCCTTAAAAGGGCATTCAGCTCTTTTACTGACATTAAAAGGGCATTCAGCTCCTTTACAAGTGCCCATCCCTAATCTAAAAAAAACCCACCCAAAAAAAAAAACAACTAACACTAACCCCATAAAATCTACTCACGGTTCCTGAATTCCGGACATCCATCCTCATCCAGGCGGCAAAAAGTCTTCATCCAGGCCGCGACACCTTCATCCATCTTGGGTACGTCTTCTATCTTCATCCCGGCGACGTGGAGCGGAGCTATCCTGGAGGGAAATGACATCCTGCGCAGAGCGTCCTCTTCATACGATCACCTCTGTACACTGAAGTTGAATGCAAGGTACCCATTTCAAAATGGAGTACCTTGCATTCCTATTGGCTGATTTGATTCTTCAAATTCAAATCAGCCAATAGGATGAGAGCTTCTTAAATCCTATTGGCTGTTCAAAACATCATGAACTCAAGCCGGAAGAAACCCAAGCCTGAAAGGGTGAAACGTACGTAGCTAAGGCTAAAACATGCTACTCTCAAAGAGAAATTAAAAGATTAATGCTTATTCCTGAGCATGAGTCAAAGGGACACTCGACTGGGAGCCCACATACTCCAAATTTGCTTTAAGGTAAAACAGTAACGCCGCAAAACTCAGCAATTGAGGAAAGATTTTCTGCACCTGGACAGACCGCTCCTGAGTATATCACAGCAACCATACCGGATCAACATTAAAAGGCCTGTTACGAATGTGATATACTGATGGTAGCAGTGAGTATGGCACTAAGCCTGTGATATCTATTATGTCCCGCATTCCAAGTTTGCATCTATACTGCTCAAGTCACACTTTGACCACTACGATTTTCCTGTAGCCTTTGCTGGGTGATTTGCATTAGTAAAGGGGAAACATTAGGGTGTTCAGAAGTAAAAGTCGGCATCTGTTTAAACCTTACTGGGAAGCAATTTTGTTATGGACCTGTACACAAATGTAGCTAATTGCAGTCTTGCTGGGATTCATACTGCTAACCAGGACTGTTAAAAAGTAACAACTGACCATGAACTGTTTTCTTATTTATATGGCTTTTTGCTTACTACTAACAAACACACATACAGCATATGCTAAAATCAGCCTGTCTGGACAGCATCACTAACATGGCACTTAACAGTAAAATGCTTGCTTAACATAAAGCTGGAACTGTGGATATTAAGTGACGATTTGACTGACTACTTCAGTGCATGCATGCTTACTTATTTATTTTCAGTCATACCGGTAAAATTCACCAGACAAGTCTGATCAGCACTGTCCCTCTTTTGGCATGGAGTTGCCATTTTGTTATTTACATATTTATAGCTAGTGCTGTTTATTTAAGCTACAATTTGTGAATAGTTCTTGGTTGGGGAGCTCCCTATTTAATTGTATATAAATACATTATTTGAGTATAGCTTATTATCCTGTTTAGGATTTCTTGAAGTAAGTGGCTGTTTAAACACTAACCAAATAAATAATATTTGAATTCCATAATATTATTGTGCTGGATAGGTTATTCTACCTGTGAGGTGATAATTACGTCTTTATAGTTGTCTGCACCTTTAAGACCTTCCCAGTCCTTGTCATATACCATATCCTTTAAAATCAGTGTTAAAACATGTTTCAATAACAAACTTTTATTATTCATTTAAAATGTATAAATATAAGCAAAATGCTTTATTTCAATATATTTTTCACTCACCACTTGTAATAAAAGCACTAAAAGTGACCCCTCAATATCTATTAAACAATCTTGTAATCCTTAAGATTCTCTGTTTAAAGTGCCATAAAACATGTTGAGATCTGTGCATATCCTAAAAGAGCTAATTAAAGGGCCATAATACCCAAATGTTTAAACACTTGAAAGTGATGCAGTATAGCTGTAAAAAGCTGACTAGAAAATATCTCCTGAACATCTCTATGTAAAAAAGAAAGATATTTTACCTCAAAAGTTCCTCAGTAGCCACATCCCATTGTAAAGGATTTCTAAGCAGCATATTAGTATGTCTGTCCTGGGACAGCTGAAAGGATGAGCCTCGTGAACGCTCATATTATTTCACCAATCAGGTAAAGGAAGCTTACTATGAAATCTGATGAGAGTTAAGTCAAATCTCATGAGATCACAGTAAGAGTTCATGACCTCAGCACTGCTGATGCTGATTGGCTGCTGTTCATTTCTTCATTTTTTTTTTTACCTGCAGCTGGGAGCAGCTGAGTATAACTTTTTACACAGAACTTACTCTGCTGAGCTGAGGAAATTGTGAGGTAAAATATCTTCCTTTTTTACATAGAGAGGCTCAGATGATATTTTCCTGTCAGCTTTTTACAGTTATACTGCATTAGTTTCAAGTGATTTAGCATATGAGTATTATGTCCCTTTAAGTAAAAATATTTTGCATAATTTTTTTTTTTAATTGCTGGCAAGTATTTTAAAATAATTTTCAAAATTATTTACATAGCCCATGCTTTCTGTAGTAGTCTGATCCACCTCCCCTTATCAGTGTTTAGCATCAGAAACACAGGCATTGTATTTCAACTGAGTTCACAGCATCTTATTTGCTTCTAGTCATGCTCCAGCAGATAATGACTGTTATAGTCTTGTTTTCTACCTAAGGGTATTTTAAAATAATTTTCAAAATTATTTACATAGCCCATGCTGTCTGTAGTAGTCTGATCCACCTCCCCTTATCAGTGTTTAGCATCAGAAACACAGGCATTGTATTTCAACTGAGTTCACAGCATCTTATTTGCTTCTAGTCATGCTCCAGCAGATAATGACTGTTAAAGTCTTGTTTTCTACCTAAGGGTAAAATTTTCTATACCTTTCCCCTCTAGGTGATGACAATTCCCATACCCACAAAATAACCCAAAACAGACACCATTTATGGGAGAAAACGCCTTCCCCCTCTGGGGACACGGGTTGCATTTATTTAAAACAATAACTTATTATTAACTTGCATATTTAAATAGCTGAATGTTGGCCGGCAAGATCTTCCCTGTCCTACAACTCCAGGAGGGATCGTGCAGGGAGCCACCGAGCATCAACCCTTGTGGCTGGCGTTGAATGTGCTCTATGTGTCCCCTTCCCTTTACACCCCACCAGGCTGAGCCTAACCCTGATTTGTTGCACCCTGCTGCCCCAACAGGACACATGACACCATATTCCTACAATTAAGCCTGGAGTTGAGGGACCCCCAAATTACTAAGACAATGTTTCCTTGGCCAAAAGACTGTTAGTTCCGAAGGAGGGTCCCTAAAAGCACAATTACAGCACTTTGGTCCTACCAAGGTCCGAATGACTATTCTGCCCCCAGCCAAAGTGAGACTATAACTGGCATCTCTGCAGTCTGCTGTCAATCGCAACACTTCGTCCATAACTGGCGACCGAACAGCCTGTACTTGAGAGGGAAGGGAGGGAAGACAAAAAACAGGTTAGTGACCCTACTTCCTGTCTGCAGTCACTAATATAGGTTCTGCAAACCACTCTTTAGCTGCCAGATCAGCTAATACGCTTACTCAGACACCTAGCAGTTCAGACAAAAGTTAACTATTAAGTTGCTGCGTGCTTAATAAGACCTCCACTTTTCTAAGGGTAAAACTTTCTAAAGACTTGCATATACTGAAACATTTAGCGGAGGATAATACCCCCAGAGGATTCCCCTACCTCTGCGAGGTATGTATGTCAGGAAACTCACGGCCGTTCATAAACTGTAATCCCAAGCGTATAACGTGACTTAACACTCTGGGGAACAATAACTTCCAAGGCACATACCTGCCATCCTCCCCGGACTCCTTCGACCTTCACTCGGGGCAACCCTTTCCTCTCAAAGTGTCAGGTGCTTCCGTCCTGTCGGGACTCCGGGCTGTGTCTTGGTCCGCCTCCAGTTGCGGAAATGCCAGTTTCACTTCCTCTGGTGTGGGTCCTTGGCAATATATATGGTCTGCGGTCAGAACCTGGCTCTCTATCAGCATCTGTGCTTACTTCAAATGGCCACTTGTAGATAAGTAAAGAAAGTAAGCAGCACAGACTCGAGTATAATGCGAATAATATACAGGTTTATTTACAGGTAGCGCAAAGGCGCTGCATGAGTGAGTAACAAAAAGTTACAAAATAAGTATACACACATAACGTGGAGGGGATAAACACCCCGGGGTTAGAATACTGGAAACGTATGATGCAAGCTGGGAACAAAACAAGTAAACGCGTTTCAACTCTTGGCCTTACTCATTACCTGATTAAAAATATACAAGGTGTTCTATAAAACCACCCGCCCACTTACCCATTGGTCAACCGGGGCACACCCCCTTCATGGAACAGACCTATTGGAAAATACATTCAAAAATGCAGCTCCAACCTTATTATAATATAATGTTAAGTTAACAATTGAGGACTGTTTAATTACAGAAAACTAAATCACCCAACTGGAACACAAAATTACAATATATATGTGTATTTCCTATACATAAACAAAAGCTCATCAGTCCAACTTCAGAAAGCCTCCGTGTAGCCCGATAGTGACTTTCCATATCCACGCCCACTGAAATATAATACAACAATTCGTTAGTGAGTGCGTGTTGTCTATCGGTCTATTACTGACAGTTTATTAAATAAATAAATAAACAAGTGACCAGCTCTGTGGGCCAGGCTGGTGGATTGAGATAATGCTTGTAAATATACCTACACCTTAACAGCTTAATGATTAATCCCCAATGCATTCACTGCAAGTGTAGCTATGTTATGTTAGACTAAATCTAAATAGCCTTAGTACACTAAAAAGGGGAATCAATATTTAGATGTGAAATGGAGGGTGTAAATTATAAAGAATAAAAAGGCATACATGTAAACACACTGTTCAGAAAGCCTCCTTGCTTGTTTATTTGGCACACAGCCCGGAGTCCCGACAGGACGGAAGCACCTGACACTTTGAGAGGAAAGGGTTGCCCCGAGTGAAGGTTGAAGGAGTCCGGGGAGGATGGCAGGTATGTGCCTTGGAAGTTATTGTTCCCCAGAGTGTTAAGTCACGTTATACGCTTGGGATTACAGTTTATGAATGGCCGTGAGTTTCCTGACATACATACCCCGCAGAGGTAGGTGAATCCTCTGGGGGTACTATCCTCCGCTAAATGTTTCAGTATATGCAAGTCTTTACAAGTTTACACTGGTTGGTTTAAGGACTATTGCTGAATATAATAGCTGCACACATTTAACATTTGTGATTACTCCTCCATTGTTCTTTTTCTCCACATACCTTGGACATTTCTATACGGCATACAAGGAGTTTAGGCCAAACTTCTGGAGGGATAATTTGAGTCCTTGGGAAACGTTTGTATATTAACATATACTTTTGTGTGTTCACTGCGGTCAGGCATGAGTGAAGGGGTTAATACTGGTACTGATGCAGCTCCACCTATATTGTTTTCATTAAGGACTGCACAAGAAAGGGATATTATCTCTGTGGATTACAATAAAATTTTCTCCACGGATAAATCACATTATAGTTTGATTGCATTATTTGAAGAAATGGAGTATTTAATGCTAAAAGAAAATAAATTAAGTTGGGACATTAAGACCTTAACAAGATATCAAGAATTGGGCATTGTGCCTAGAGGGTTAAGGCTGAACAAATTCCCCACATTCGTTACAGATGATAAGGTTTTTGTTGATCTATGGAATGGCCATCTGACTAATTGCTCACTAAAGCTTATGCAGTTGCTTTGTGAATTTAAGCAAAAATCTCTGGAGGAAATAGCCACTAAAATAAAAGAGGTGCAGAGGGAATTGAATAATAGGAGCAAAGAACCTAACTATTTGAAATTTGATAATACATTACAACATATAATAGCTGAGGCTAAGACCCTTCTACTTGAAGTTAAACACAGCAAGTACCTAAGAGATCAGCTGGATTATGATCTCAATCGTGTCTATGTTTGGAATAGGAGAGACAGGTATGTTCTAAGAAAAGAACAAAATAAGAACACTTTCTTTCCTAATCAACAACATGGAAATAACAAACAGAGACGCAATAGAGGAAGGAGGGTTAATTTTTATGAAAGTAAGGGGGAGTCGTGTGATGAAGGCTCTGGATCAGGTGAAGAAGAGCTGCCACAAAGAGAGCAAGTGGTAAGACCTTAAGAGAGCTCAACTTTCTTACCACCACCAATATTGAAAACACAAATTGCACAACCACACTCACATTATAGAGAGGATCCAAGATGTGCAGAGTTGGACCAAAGGGAGAACAGAGATTCAGACAAGGCTCAGTTGGAACGGGTTTTTTCGGTCCCCCAAACGTCACCAGAAGGGGGGGAGGCGAAAGTCAGGAGCCACACCAACAGTACAAGAATCAGAGGCGATACCCCCAAAGGAGAGGTCGGAGACGAGGAAACTACAGAACGTATTAAATCTATCGGATACAGTACTAAATAAATATGAAATGGAGGTATTAAGCTTGGGACTTTCCTATACATCCACAGCAGACTTTAATCTATTTAGGACCTTGCTAGATGTCAACAAATTGATTCGAAAATTGACTCTAAAGAAGTATTATCAGTCACAATAGATGGGTGACATACATCCATTCCCTCTAATAGCTCGGGGAGGATAGTTATGTCAGATATGACTAATCCATTAGATTTTCAGGAACTCTGTGATATCAGGGCTCTTGAATCACTGGATTTGGAAGGAGGTTTAGAAGGAGGGGGAACTGTGTTGACCCCCTCTTTCAAACCCAAGTCCTCCTTTTACCCTATTCAGAATAGGGGACAGCTCCTTGAAAAGTTCCAACAAAGGGTAGAGCAGGACCTCACTAGACTATATTATACATCTGAAAGGGGCCAGCAGGGCAATAGTACAATCAATCAAAAGAGGGAACTTGAAAGTCTTGCAAAAAATGACAAAATAGTGGTGAGAGCCGCTGACAAGGGGGGGGCATAGTAGTTCTCAGTGCCAGCTGCTTTCGGGAGGAAGCATATAGACAGCTTAAAAACATTGAGGACTATGCCGCTTTGCCATGTGATCCAACGAGGAGCTTTCAGCAGCAGTTGGCCTCCCTTGTAGATGATGGTGTCGAACTGGGGTTCATAGACACCAATACAAAAGATTATTTATAAATATCCAATCCGGCCATCCCCACATTTAATCATTTGCCTGAGGTCCATAAGTCCACTGACAATGTGCAGGGGAGGCCAATTGTCAGTGGCATCAGCTCCTTGTTGGAGCACTTGTCAGAGTGGCTAGACCATGTATTACAGCCGCTGGTGGGGTAACTATGGAGTTTTTTATCTGACACTAAACATGTGCTTAATCTACTTTCACGTGTGGTATGGAAGGAACATTATGTATGGCTTACGGCTGATGTAAAGTCACTTTATACTTCCATCCCGCATGATAAAGGACTGCAGGCCATTCGTTTTTTCCTTGAGAATTTGATAATACATTACAACATATAATAGCTGAGGCTAAGACCCTTCTACTTGAAGTTAAACACAGCAAGTACCTAAGAGATCAGCTGGATTATGATCTCAATCGTGTCTATGTTTGGAATAGGAGAGACAGGTATGTTCTAAGAAAAGAACAAAATAAGAACACTTTCTTTCCTAATCAACAACATGGAAATAACAAACAGAGACGCAATAGAGGAAGGAGGGTTAATTTTTATGAAAGTAAGGGGGAGTCGTGTGATGAAGGCTCTGGATCAGGTGGAGAAGAGCTGCCACAAAGAGAGCAAGTGGTAAGACCTTAAGAGAGCTCAACTTTCTTACCACCACCAATATTGAAAACACAAATTGCACAACCACACTCACATTATAGAGAGGATCCAAGATGTGCAGAGTTGGACCAAAGGGAGAACAGAGATTCAGACAAGGCTCAGTTGGAACGGGTTTTTTCGGTCCCCCAAACGTCACCAGAAGGGGGGGAGGCGAAAGTCAGGAGCCACACCAACAGTACAAGAATCAGAGGCGATACCCCCAAAGGAGAGGTCGGAGACGAGGAAACTACAGAACGTATTAAATCTATTGGATACAGTACTAAATAAATATGAAATGGAGGTATTAAGCTTGGGACTTTCCTATACATCCACAGCAGACTTTAATCTATTTAGGACCTTGCTAGATGTCAACAAATTGATTCGAAAATTGACTCTAAAGAAGTATTATCAGTCACAATAGATGGGTGACATACATCCATTCCCTCTAATAGCTCGGGGAGGATAGTTATGTCAGATATGACTAATCCATTAGATTTTCAGGAACTCTGTGATATCAGGGCTCTTGAATCACTGGATTTGGAAGGAGGTTTAGAAGGAGGGGGAACTGTGTTGACCCCCTCTTTCAAACCCAAGTCCTCCTTTTACCCTATTCAGAATAGGGGACAGCTCCTTGAAAAGTTCCAACAAAGGGTAGAGCAGGACCTCACTAGACTATATTATACATCTGAAAGGGGCCAGCAGGGCAATAGTACAATCAATCAAAAGAGGGAACTTGAAAGTCTTGCAAAAAATGACAAAATAGTGGTGAGAGCCGCTGACAAGGGGGGGGCATAGTAGTTCTCAGTGCCAGCTGCTTTCGGGAGGAAGCATATAGACAGCTTAAAAACATTGAGGACTATGCCGCTTTGCCATGTGATCCAACGAGGAGCTTTCAGCAGCAGTTGGCCTCCCTTGTAGATGATGGTGTCGAACTGGGGTTCATAGACACCAATACAAAAGATTATTTATAAATATCCAATCCGGCCATCCCCACATTTAATCATTTGCCTGAGGTCCATAAGTCCACTGACAATGTGCAGGGGAGGCCAATTGTCAGTGGCATCAGCTCCTTGTTGGAGCACTTGTCAGAGTGGCTAGACCATGTATTACAGCCGCTGGTGGGGTAACTATGGAGTTTTTTATCTGACACTAAACATGTGCTTAATCTACTTTCACGTGTGGTATGGAAGGAACATTATGTATGGCTTACGGCTGATGTAAAGTCACTTTATACTTCCATCCCGCATGATAAAGGACTGCAGGCCATTCGTTTTTTCCTTGAGAATTTGATAATACATTACAACATATAATAGCTGAGGCTAAGACCCTTCTACTTGAAGTTAAACACAGCAAGTACCTAAGAGATCAGCTGGATTATGATCTCAATCGTGTCTATGTTTGGAATAGGAGAGACAGGTATGTTCTAAGAAAAGAACAAAATAAGAACACTTTCTTTCCTAATCAACAACATGGAAATAACAAACAGAGACGCAATAGAGGAAGGAGGGTTAATTTTTATGAAAGTAAGGGGGAGTCGTGTGATGAAGGCTCTGGATCAGGTGGAGAAGAGCTGCCACAAAGAGAGCAAGTGGTAAGACCTTAAGAGAGCTCAACTTTCTTACCACCACCAATATTGAAAACACAAATTGCACAACCACACTCACATTATAGAGAGGATCCAAGATGTGCAGAGTTGGACCAAAGGGAGAACAGAGATTCAGACAAGGCTCAGTTGGAACGGGTTTTTTCGGTCCCCCAAACGTCACCAGAAGGGGGGGAGGCGAAAGTCAGGAGCCACACCAACAGTACAAGAATCAGAGGCGATACCCCCAAAGGAGAGGTCGGAGACGAGGAAACTACAGAACGTATTAAATCTATTGGATACAGTACTAAATAAATATGAAATGGAGGTATTAAGCTTGGGACTTTCCTATACATCCACAGCAGACTTTAATCTATTTAGGACCTTGCTAGATGTCAACAAATTGATTCGAAAATTGACTCTAAAGAAGTATTATCAGTCACAATAGATGGGTGACATACATCCATTCCCTCTAATAGCTCGGGGAGGATAGTTATGTCAGATATGACTAATCCATTAGATTTTCAGGAACTCTGTGATATCAGGGCTCTTGAATCACTGGATTTGGAAGGAGGTTTAGAAGGAGGGGGAACTGTGTTGACCCCCTCTTTCAAACCCAAGTCCTCCTTTTACCCTATTCAGAATAGGGGACAGCTCCTTGAAAAGTTCCAACAAAGGGTAGAGCAGGACCTCACTAGACTATATTATACATCTGAAAGGGGCCAGCAGGGCAATAGTACAATCAATCAAAAGAGGGAACTTGAAAGTCTTGCAAAAAATGACAAAATAGTGGTGAGAGCCGCTGACAAGGGGGGGGCATAGTAGTTCTCAGTGCCAGCTGCTTTCGGGAGGAAGCATATAGACAGCTTAAAAACATTGAGGACTATGCCGCTTTGCCATGTGATCCAACGAGGAGCTTTCAGCAGCAGTTGGCCTCCCTTGTAGATGATGGTGTCGAACTGGGGTTCATAGACACCAATACAAAAGATTATTTATAAATATCCAATCCGGCCATCCCCACATTTAATCATTTGCCTGAGGTCCATAAGTCCACTGACAATGTGCAGGGGAGGCCAATTGTCAGTGGCATCAGCTCCTTGTTGGAGCACTTGTCAGAGTGGCTAGACCATGTATTACAGCCGCTGGTGGGGTAACTATGGAGTTTTTTATCTGACACTAAACATGTGCTTAATCTACTTTCACGTGTGGTATGGAAGGAACATTATGTATGGCTTACGGCTGATGTAAAGTCACTTTATACTTCCATCCCGCATGATAAAGGACTGCAGGCCATTCGTTTTTTCCTTGAGAGACATTATGGTATAGACTCCAGATTTGTGGAATATGTCGTGGAGGTTACTGGCTTCCTCCTCAGCCACAATTATTTTGAGTTTGAGGGGGATTTCTTTCTCCAGAGGCGTGGGACAGCGATGGGGGCCAAGTTTGCCCCCTCCTATGCCAACCTTTTTATGGGTTGGTGGGAGCTGTCCCATGTTTATGGAGAAGGAAATCCCCACAAGAATGGCATTGTTTGGTACGGTCGCTTTATAGATGACCTCCTCTTTGTATGGGGAGGTACTGACCTTGAGTTACAAACATTTGTTGAAAGTTTGGATGATGACTGGCTAGGTATTCATTTTACAAATGAAGTACGTCAGAACACCATTAATTTCCTTGATGTAACACTGAAGGGTATTTCAGGTCAGAATATTATCTCTGAAACGTATCGTAAGCCCATCTCAGGGAACTCACTCTTGCAGGCGGATAGCTGCCACCCTCAAGGGGTGTTCAAAGGGGTGGCCAAAGGGCAGTTCATCCGACTCAAGAGAAACTGTAGTGAGACTGAAGTGTATGAGAGACAAGCGGATGACCTTACTAGGCGACTCCAGGATAGGGGGTATAACAGAACTGTAATATCTAAAGCTAGGAATATAGTGAAAGGCATACCTCGGGATAAACTCCTGGGACCCTCAAAGAGCAGGGAGACCAAATGTGGTTTCCCAAAGGAGCAGAATGAAAAAGTGATCTTAATGACGGAATACTCGAGACAGTATAAAGACATCTGTCAGATAGTGAAGAAACATTTTAGTCTGTTATCTGCTGATGATAACTTACAGAAAGTGGTTGATAATGGCTTGAGATATACTTACAAGAAGAGCAGATCAATTGGTAACATAGTGGCACCGACCAGACTCAGGAGTTTGGGTACTCCCACCTCCTCTTGGCTAAGCTGTAAGGGCACCTTTCGCTGCCACCATCGTACCTGTGTGGCATGTGAGAGACTGGCCATAGGAGAACACTTCAGCTCATTGGTCACTGGCCAAACATTTCAGATAGACTCCTGTCTCCACTGTAGATCAACATATGTTGTATATGTTATCAATTGTAGAGATTGCTCCCTACAGTACGTAGGGTTAACCACCAGGGAGGCTAGAACCCGCATTAAGGAACATCTGGCAGACATACGTGCAGGTGTACCCACTACTCCTCTAATACAACACTTCTCAGGGTTGCATCAGAAAAATATTTCAACTCTCACTTGGACCATTATAGAAAGGATTCCGCCACTTAGGGGGGGGTCTGGACAGAAACCGCAGGTTGGGAGAGAGGGAGGCCTTCTGGATCTTCAAGCTGAGGACCAGGATTCCAGAGGTCCTCAACTCGGAATTTGACCTCATCAATTTCTGGTGAGTCCCTATACCTCATGGCTCTGTCTGGCCCTACCTGAATGGGACCCGGATCCTGTCAGTATCCTAGGGCACATATTAATTTCATCTTAGTTTTGTTTAGGTTTTTAGTCCCTTCTCTAGTACTCTGTTGCCTCTGGGTAGTTAGGTGAAATCTAATCAAATATAGTATACTATATAGTATTTGCCCCTCTTAGCACGGCACCATTTGAATGGGCTGAGGAGAGATCATGAGTCTTCCTTTAGCTAAGCAATTTATTTAATACTATGTGCCAAATAAACAAGCAAGGGGGCCTTCTGAACAGTGTGTTTACATGTAAGCCTTTTTATTCTTTATAATTTACACCCTCCATTTCACATCTAAACATTGATTCCCCTTTTTAGTGTACTAAGGCTATTTAGATTTAGTCTAACATAACATAGCTACACTTGCAGTGAATGCATTGGGGATTAATTATTAAGCTGTTAAGGTGTAGGTATATTTACAAGCATTATCTCAATCCACCAGCCTGGCCCACAGAGCGGGTCACTTGTTTATTTATTTATTTAATAAACTGTCAGTAATAGACCGATAGACAACACGCACTCACTAACGAATTGTTGTATTATATTTCAGTGGGCGTGGATATGGAAAGTCACTATCGGGCTACACGGAGGCTTTCTGAAGTTGGACTGATGAGCTTTTTTTATGTATAGGAAATACACATATATATTGTAATTTTGTGTTCCAGTTGGGTGATTTAGTTTTCTGTAATTTAACAGTCCTCAGTTGTTAACTTAACATTATATTAAAATAAGGTTGGAGCTGCATTTTTGAATGTATTTTCCAATAGGTCTGTTCCATGAAGGGGGTGTGCCCCGGTTGACCAATGGGTGAGTGGGCGGGTGGTTTTATAGAACACCTTGTATATTTTTAATCAGGTAATGAGTAAGGCCAAGAGCTGAAACGCGTTTACTTGTTTTGTTCCCAGCCTGCATCATACGTTTCCAGTATTCTAACCCCGGGGTGTTTATCCCCTCCACGTTATGTTTGTATACTTATTTTGTAACTTTTCGTTACTCACTCATGCAGCACCTTTGCGCTACCTGTAAATAAACCTGTATATTATTCGCATTATACTCGAGTCTGTGCTGCTTACTTTCTTTACTTAAAACTTTCTATACCTTTTCCCACTTGGTGATGACAATTCCCATACCCACACAATAACCCAACATAATCACTCAGACACCAGTTATGGGAGAAAATCCCTCCCCCCTCCGGGGACAGGGGTTGCATTTATTTAAAATAATAACTTATTATTAACTTGCATATTTAAATAACTAAACGTTGGCCGGCAAGATCTTCCCTGTCCTACAACTCCTAAGTAAGGGGTGCGACTGCCCTAAAGGAATAGGGGCGCCCCCATTCCATCAGCCTGGTGGGCTTGCCAAGAGGGATCATGCAGGGAGCCACCAAATGTCAGCCCTTGCGGCTGGCGTTGAATGTGCTCTACATTCCCCCCTCCCCTTACACCCCACCAGGCTGAGCCTAACCCTGATTTGCCGCCACCCAAAGAGGACAAGGGACTCTTGCTGCCATTAAACAAAAAGGGAAGCCAGGTAACAATGAATGTTTTGCAAAAATAAATCAGTGCCCCTATCTGACAGGCAGACCTCGTCCACACAGAAGAGTCCAGGGCAGTCAATCCTAATGTTCTTGTGGGTGATAGCCTCTCCACCCGCCACTAGCACTGCCCTACCTATATCCCCATTAAGCTTTCCTTTCACCCTGAATCCTGCCTGATGTAAATTCATGTGCCTTCACCCGTTACGAGAAATAATGTATGACCAGATCAACTTAACCCCGGGAAACTGAGCTGTCAACCATCTAATGTCTGCTAACCTGACACTAGCTAAATCCCCCATGGGCGTAGTCCCGACATAATTTCCTCCTAAGTTTAAAACAATCACATGGGGACAGCCCCACCTCCTTCTGGCCTCCGCCACCTGCGTCGGCAAGTCCAACCATTTTACTCCTCTCCCAGCCAACAAATGCACAGCCTCTACGCTGGCAACCCAACTGTAAACCTCCTGAACTGGATGCTGCTTGCAGCGCAGCCCAATGGACATAAGAATGTCCCCAAAACTATACTTTCTTGCATGGTAGCCTCATACCTGCAACACCATAAAAATTTAACCCTGGCTTCCCAAAACAACAAAACCATGAGCAAAGAACTGAAAAACTTCAGACCCCCCCTAGATATTTTTAAACCTAGCTGATGTCCATCCTTCCAATGCCTAAATGACACCGTCTGAAGACCCTGAAAAAGCCGCATCTGTGGCAGCGCCAATTCGAAAAGAATGTGGAGGTGCTACTGAAGGATTCCACCCCAAGCTCATAACAACCCTGTTCAACACCATTCTAAACTGAAACCTCGATAGGAAGGACCTATCCTGATGAACTAACAACATGGATAGGGCAAATATATGGCTCCACCTGCGAAAGCAAATTGAGTCATCTACTCTTACCCGTCTGATCAGTATTGGAGCATGCTACCAATAACAAAACCGCCCCCTTATCTAATTTAACATGATCTAGAAGCAGCACTGACCCTGCCGAACGATTCGACGGTGTTACTAATTCGCTAATTTGCAGCGCAGCAAAATATGCTACGGAAAATTCTGTAGCAAAGAGGACGACTTCAAACTCTGAACTACAAATCCCTGGGAAGGGTTCCTATCATAACACTCAACCTACTCCTAGTGATTCCCTGATATCTTTTGCTGCGCCCTTCAACCTATGTGCTCCCTTAATTGCAGCCCTAGCCAAGTACGATTTAGAGACATCTGGGACCCCATACAACTTGGAAAAAGAAAGAGATGGTGCCTGGCGCCAGACCCCAGCATGCGACCCATTGAAAGAAACAGTGTGTGTTCTGCGATCTCCACGAGAGCACCCTTGTGGACAGAAAAACCTTCCCAATCACTGCAGTTCTCGCGGTACGATTGACAAGTTTTAGCAGCCAGCGACCCCTGGAGTAGCCTTAGCGCAGTTCCCCCAGAACCCACTCCCTGCCAGAGATAAGCAGGACAATCATCACCCTTAGCCAAAGCAGCAGGTGCTACCTCCCTAAATCTGTCCCACTGACCCCTAGACAGTGTGTCCGCGATATCATTACTCGTCCTGGGAACATGCTTGGCTGTGAATGCAATGTTATGTCGCAAACAAAGCAAAACTAATTGGCACAATACATTAACTACTGGGAAGAAGAGGCAGACAGCCGATTAATGGCGTGAACCACGCTCAGATTGTCACACCAAAAATTGACTGCCCAGTTCTGGGAGTGCTCGCACCATAGTTCTACTGCAACTAGGATGAGAAAGAGCTCTAGTAGTGTAAGCTTCTTTAGGAAACCTGTGCCCCAAGCAGTTGTCATAAGGCTCAACTGCTTGGGGGTGTTGAAATGCAGATTTAAGGTTATGGACTGCTAAGGAAGTGGACACGGGACGCCTAACAGGGATGCGGAAACCAAATGATAACCCCAACCTCAGGAACTCTGCCGTACTCCTATCCGAGTAGGCCATAAGCAAGTTACATATTTCCCATAGGTTCAGGGGTGTATGGGCCCTTTCTAGCAGGAGCCGGTCTGAAATGGTGCCCTCCCCCCGACTATCGACACCTGGAACAGTCTGCACCTGCATGAGGCCCACTGCAATAGATGCAGATGTGCCGTAAAAGACATTGGAAAACTTTCTCACACTTTTTTTCTGGAAGCACCAGCATTCTCTACCTCCCGCCTCCTAAACTGTCTGTTCTGCATCCCTGTCGTTGCGGGCCTAACTGGTGGAATAGCTGCGCTATCAGATAGCTAATTTCCTTCATCCCAAAATGGAGTAGTGGATTGGCTTCTAATCTACCATGAAATCAGCGTCATAATGACGCCAGACTGCACCTTTATCCTCTGCCATTTTTTAAGTGGTGAGCTACCCTTGTGAGCTTGAATATATTCACATACCTCACTTCTTTTAATTATTCTAGCTATTCGCGGCTTCAGGTGAGAATGCAGCGAGTGCACTATGCATGGGTACATGTCTAAATTGCTTGCTATGAGTGCCCTAGCATAACTAGATTGGCTACTTGACTGTGTTATTGGCACCGCTACGCCATGACCCACTACTGCTATGCCTAAATTCACTGATCCCACTGCCCTAGCCCCTTTCCCATCTACCAGTCTCCTGTTGTACCTAAATAGCTTGCGCTGCCAAGTATATGTAAACTCTGTTGAACTATCAGAATTCTCCGTGGATTAACTATCCTCATCCATATTGTGTGGTGCAAGCAATGACTCACCAGCTCCAGCCACCGCGTGTCTCCAGATGTCGTGGGTATCACCACTAACTGGATAGGACTGAGGGCCTGCCTTGTTGCAGGGTCCGCTGATGCTGTAGCCACCGTAGAATGAACCTGGGGTTGTGTAAAGGTTTTGCCACCAAAGCGGGGGGGGGGGGGTAGGCCAGAGGGCCTGTGTTGTTGTGTTGCAGGGTCCGCTGATGCCGCCGAAATCCACCGTAGACCGGACCTAAGGTTGTGTGGAAGTATCCCCACTGGATGCTGATGCTGATGACGCCATGGGTACCTGCGGAACAGTAGTGGGGGTATCACTGGAATCGGGGATAAGGTCCCTAACTCCCTGATCTTGTCCCACCAGTTTACTAACACCTTGATTACTGTATGCCCCCCTGGCTAGCAGCCTTTATCTGAAACTTGCCATGATGTTCATATATGCTCCCTTTCCCCCTATGCCTTTACCTGCAGGGGTTCTTTTGAAAGTCTTACTGCTCTTTTTTGTGCCTGAACTTTTACTGCCAAGTTTTCCTACCATTTTTGGACCTCGCTCTCAAGTCTACCGCCACCCCACCCTTTTACTTGTCTCTTAGCCCTTTTGGGCGGTCACTGCTGGCTCTGGAAACCCCACTTACTAGTGTGGGAGTTCGGATCATCGACCGCCGTGGAATTAGACTGCCGCTCATCTCCGCTGCTCCCTCCGATCTGATGCCACTGGGATTAAAATGGCAGATCACGTTACCGGAAGGGGTGGAGCTGGCGTGGCAGCGCGCGAATACGGCCTAACAATGGGGCTGAGGCGGCCGCCACCTCGAGCACCTTAAATTCTTCTGGATCTAAACCGAATTCCATGCAACGATCCGCATCACCCCCCCAGGCCTCCCTTTGACGGGGAGTGAGAAGGGGAGAGGCAGATCTGAAGGACACAGCTGTGTCATCAAGGATAAGAGGGGGCATGGCATCCCTATCCAGTGTCACCTCAGAGGGGAACATAGAATGGGGGATAACAGGGGTGGGCATATTAGGTAAAACAGTTGAGGATCATAGGGGAGGGAGGAAAAAAGAATGAGCAGGGAGAGAGGAAATTGAAAAAATCAAAGAGAAGCAGAAAAAGAGACAGACGTAGCTGCAGATGTAGAAGAGAAGACTGATAAGGAGGGGGAGGAAGAAGAAGAAGAAGGGAGAGGGATATAATAGGCAGGGAGAAAAGGATAGCCAAAATCTTTAGAGGCTAAAAGGGAAATGGCATGGCAGAAGGTACAGAGGGAGAAGGAGGGATACCATCACCCATTGTGGTAACAGGTGCTTTTTCCTTCTTGGCAGCAACCTCTTGATCCTCCACAAACCGCCTTGGAGGCACTATGAGTCCTCTCCATTGTTTCAACCTGCAAGACAAAAAACAGGCTAGTGACCCTACTTCCTGCCTGCAGTCTCTAATATAGGCTCTGCAACATCCCCCTCTAGCTGCCAGATCAGCTAATACACTTACCCAGACACCTAGCAGTTCAGACAAAAGTTAACCCTTAAGTTGCTGCATGCTTAATCAGCCCTCCAATTTCCAAAGCAAAGGTGGAGATATATAGGGGGATATCTATCAAGCCGTCAACTTTTTTGCATTAGACGGCACCAATATGCTTGCCTAACATCTCGGCCGTGGACCTGAATATGCTCTCCATATTTATAAAATAAGCTGGCAAAAAGCCATGCACTAAGTACGGGGTGATGAGCAGCAGACTTTTGTTAACTAGCAGTCATCGATCTCGCTACTATTTGGCTTTTTACCAACTTTATTTATACCCTGTCAGTAAACGCTGCCACTATACTAAAATGTTTAACCCCTATCCCGCCGCAACTTTAATAAAGTTATTAACCCCTATCCCGCCACTCCCGGACCCTGCCGCAACTTTAATAAATTTATTAACCCCTATCCCACCACTCCCGGACCCTGCCGCAACTTTAATAAAGTTATTAACCCCTATCCCGCCACTCCCAGACCCCGCCGCAACTTTAATAACGTTATTAACTCATATCCCGCCACTCCCAGACCCCGCCGCAACTTTAATAAAGTTTTTAACCCCTATCCTGCCGCTCCCGGACCATGCCACAACTAAATAAAGTTATTAACCCCTATTCCGCCGCTCCTGGACCCCACAGCAACTAAATAAAAGTATTAACCCCTAAACCCCTGGCCTCCCACATCACTACCAATAACTAAACCTATTAACCCCTAAACCGCCAGCGCCCCACATCGCCATAAACTAAATTAAGCTATTAACCCCTAAACCTAACAACCTTCTAACTTTACATTAAAATTACAACATCCCTATCTTATAATAAATTAAAACTTACCATTAGAATTAAATTAAACAATATTAAACTATTAATTAACCTACCCTAACTATTATACTAAAATTACATTAAACTACCAATTAAATTAACTACATTACATATTATAAAAAAAAACTAACCCTATTCAAATTATTTAAATATACAATAAAAAATTACTAAGTTTGGGACTCATTGGGGGAAGGCACGATTCTCTCTATGTAAAAGGAAGGTAACTGATACCAACAGCAAACTGTACCAGCTGGGAGGGGACTGTATCTAAATCATCAAACGAACTTCTTATTTGCCCCCAGGTATGCAAGCACATTTTGTTAAACACATTGGCATCTACTTATCAAGCCGTCAACTTACTTGCATTCGACGGCACCAATACACTCGCCTAAGATCGCCTAACATCGCTGCCGCGGACCTGAATACATTCTCCAAAATTATCAAAAAAGCTGTCAAAAAGCCGCGCACCAAGTACAGTGCGATGAGCAGCAGACTGTTGTTAACTAACAGTCATCGATCTCGCTGCTCTTCGGCTTTTTCCCAGCTTTATTGGTACCCTGTCACTAAACACCCACACTATACTATACTGTTTACCCCCTATCCCTCCGCTCCCGGAGCCCACCTCTCTAATAAACTCTAATAAATGTATTAACCCCTAAACCGCCGTGCACAGACCCCGCCGCAACTAAATAAAGTGTTTAACCCCTAAACCGCCGCTCCCGGAGCCCACTGCCACTTACATTATAATTATTAATCCCTAATCTGCCGCCCCCTACACCGCCGCCACCTACATTATACTTATTATCCCCTAATCTGCTGCCCCCTACACCGCCGCCACCAACATTATACTTATTAACCCATAATCTGCTGCCTCCTACACCGTCGCCACCTACATTATACTTTTTAACCCCTAATCTGCCCCCCACACCGCTGCCACCATCCTACATTTATTAACCCCTAATCTGCCACCCCCAACGTCACCGCCACTATATTAAATTTATTAACCCCTAAACCTAAGTCTAACCCTAACCCCCACTAACTTAAATAAAATTTAAATAAATCTAAATAAAATTCCTATCATTAACTAAATTATTCCTATTTAAAACTAAATACTTACCTATAAAATAAACCCTAAGCTAGCTACAATATAACTAATAGTTACATTGTAGCCATCTTAGGGTTTATTTTTATTTTACAGGCAAGTTTGTATTTATTTTAGCTAGGTAGAATAGTTACTAAATAGTTATTAACTATTTACTAACTACCTAGTTAAAATAAATAAACATTGACCTGTAAAATAAAACCTAACCTAAGTTACAATTACATCTAACACTACACTATAATTAAATTAATTCCCTAAATTGAATACAATTAAATTAAATTAAATTATCTAAAGTACAAAAACAAACAAACACTAAATTACAGAAAATAATAAACAAATTACAAGATTTTTAAACTAATTACACCTAATCTAATCCCCCTAACAAAATAAACCCACCCCCCAAAATAAAAAAAAGGCCTACCCTACACTAAATTATAAATAGCCCTTAAAAGGGCCTTTTGCGGGGCATTTCCCAAAAGTAATCAGCTCTTTAACCTGTAAAAAAAGTACAAATGCACCCCCAACATTAAAACACAACACCCACACAACCAACCCTATACTAAAACCCACCCAATACCCCCTTGAAAAAACCTAACACTAACCCCTTGTAGATCACCTTACCGGGAGAAGTCTTCACCCAACCGGGCTGAAGTCTTCAACGAAGCCGGCAGAAGTGGTCCTCCAGATGGGCAGAAGTGGTCCTCCAGACGGGCAGAAGTCTTCATCCAGACGGCATCTTCTATCTTCATCCGGCGCAGAGCGGCTCCATCTTCTAGACATCCAACGCGGAACATCCTCTTCATCCAACGTTTTCTTGAACAATAACGGTTACTTTAAGTGACGTCATCCAAGATGGCGTCCCTTCAATTCCGATTCAATTCCGATTCTATCAGCCAATCGGAATTAAGGTAGGAAAAATCCTACTGGCTGATGCAATCAGCCAATAGGATTGAAGTTCAATCCTATTGGCTGATCCAATCAGCCAATAGGATTGAGCTCACATTCTATTGGCTGATTGGAACAGCCAACAGAATGCAAGCTCAATCATGTAGTGTGTAGTGTTAGGTGTAATTGTAACTTAGGTTAGGTTTTATTTTACAGGTAAATTTGTATTTATTTTAACTAGGTAGTAACTATTCTACCTAGTTAAAATAAATACAAACTTGCCTGTAAAATAAAAATAAACCCTAAGATGGCTACAATGTAACTATTAGTTATATTGTAGCTAGCTTAGGGTTTATTTTATAGGTAAGTACTTAGTTTTAAATAGGAATAATTTAGTTAATGATAGGAATTTTATTTAGATTTATTTAAATTATATTTAAGTTAGTGAGGGTTAGGGTTAGACTTAGGTTTAGGGGTTAATAAATTTAATATAGTGGCGGCGACGTTGGGGGCGGCAGATTAGGGGTTAATAAATGTAGGTAGGTGGCGGCGATGTGGGGGGGCAGATTAGGGGTTAATAAGTATAATGTAGGTGGTGGCGGTGTCAGGGGCGGCAGATTAGGGGTTAATAAGTATAATGTAGGTGGCGGCGATGTAGGGGCGGCAGATTAGGGGTTAATAAGTATAATGTAGGTGGCGTCGGTGTCAGGGGCAGCAGATTAGTGGTTAATAAGTATAATGTAGGTGGCGGCGGTGTAGGGGGGGGCAGATTAGGGGTGTTTAGACTCGGGGTACATGCTAGGGTGTAAACGTTACCATAGGAATCAATGGGATATCGGGCAGCAGCGAACATGAGCTTTCACTGCTTTCAGACTCCCATTGATTCCTATGGCATCTGCCGCCTCCAGGGCAGCGGATTGAAAACAAGGTACACTGGGCTGGAATAGTGGCGAGCGTACCTGGTAGAAATTTGATAACTAGCAAAAGTAGTCAGATTGTGCCGAATTTGCATTCAGAACATCTGTAATGACGTAAGCATTGATCTGTGTCGGACTGAGTCCGGCAGATCGTATGTTACGTCACAAAATTCTACTTTTGCCGGTCTGTAGGGTTTGATAACTAAGGGGAATCAGGCTCACCACAAATACGCTGCGGAATTCCAGCATATTTGCGATTGACGGCTTGATAAATAGATGCCATTGACTTATTCTCTGAACTTCAACTTTCTTGTAATATTTACTTCTCTAATATTGGTTAAATATATTTAAATTGTAAACAATCTTTATTTTGAGGTTTATTCCTTCAAGGTTGACCATATATGGTTTTGATTCCTGATCATTGTATGTATTGTGTCTAACCCGGAAGGTTGTCTTCCGCTTTGTAGTTCAAATGAATGTATATCTATCAGCGCCACAATAATACCATACAAGCTATATCTGATATAGGCGGAGTCTCCCAACCAGACTCCAAAGTTAAGAGTAAAAAGAAATGCCAAGATACAGCGCTACACTACCCTCAGATGAGGGTTGAGTTGCTAAAGATGGTGTCCACGACTAGGAATGTGTATACATAAAGGTTAGTATATAATATTGTATCACACAAAGAATATATATATAGGATGCAATATTAAAAAGTATTAAACAGACATTTTATTAACATAAACTTACAGTTAAAAATACAGTTAAAAATAGGTTCAACAATCTAATGGATTGTCCCATACAATGTCCAAGAAGTTATGTCCTATGTAACATACAAGTGGTTAAGTCCCATACCAAAATGTCCAAAGTAAATGTTCAAAGTTAATATCCAAACAATAGTGTCCAAAAAAATGATAATGTGTCCAAAGTTGGTATAAAAATCAAAAAATATTAAAAATAATTTGTGAAAAAATGAAAAACTGAATAAAAATATATTAAAAATATATGAGTTGTGAGCAACCCATATGGAAGGTATATATTATATGTGATAATGAATGAATATCGTGAGGTGTACACCTAAAAAGTGTGTATAAAAATGTGTTTATATAAAAGGGTGTGGTAAAAAATGTGTTATAGAAAATGTGTCATAAAAAAGGATTCAAAATCCTGGTGAAATAAATAAAATCCAAATAGCTCCAAAAAAAGGTGTATATAATTCCAAGTATTCCAAAATGTGAGTGTATAAAGTGCTGGGTTGATGTTCCTCTTCTCAAAAGGTTATCAAATGTAATGGGATATCCTCCTGTACCTAAAAAAGTGTACAGAAAATAGACATAGTGCAATAAAATCACTTTAGAATGGCAACAACAGTATTCTACTCACCAGATATATTCTGAGCTGCAATACCAGTGAATAGCCAAAGCGTTTCGGTCCTCAGGGACCTTTATCAAGACTGGTAGCAGCTGTCTGGCTTCTACACCTTAAGTGTGTTTTGATAGCCAATGGGATGGTTTGTGGAAATTGCGCCTAAAATTCGCGCCAAAAATTCGCGGTAAAATTTGTGGTTTAAATTCTCATTTAAAATACATTTCCAGAAATTATATTGTCCCCCATTTCTATTATGTCAAAAATGAGTACATTGAGTTTTAGATAAAAATTGTCCATTCTGGGGGACTTCCGGTGGGAGGGCACAGAGGGTGGAAGCAGGGAAAAGAGCTCCGCTGCTTACAGCCCCTAACTTGGTGAAAAACCTCACAAGTGCCTCTAAAAAAACGCTGAAATCCTTGGCAGGGAAAACCACAACTGCCCGGAGACACATCAGCAAGGAATCAGTCATCGATTCCCCCGCCGCAGAAGCCGCCAGATAGAAGAAGTAGGGACAAGCTGCGGCTGCAGCCGCAAAGTTACCTGACAGGGACAGATTCCACACGACCCCCAAACATCAAGCAGGGGACAAGCGCCAAGAGTTCAAGTACCCGGTAAGAGCCCTGAACAAATTTTTAAGGCATCCGAGGGGCCGGGAGGGAAGGTCCGGATAACGGCGGGAACGTCGCCATTTTGCCAATTTGCTGCCTGACCTCCACTATCAGATACGCAGCACAATAAAGGCCACAGCTTACCCGGGAGTGAAGTGGGAACCAGATAAACTGCTGTGAACAGTGCCGACATACACTCACTGCATGACACACTCGCACAGCAGGGTAGAGAGCCCCACATAAACTCACATAGACTTCAGAACCACAGGGCGCAAAAACAAGACACAGAAGGGAAACGAGAACAGTCTCACAAGGAAAAGGACATATAAACACATATGCTGCATGCTCTCTCAGGCGTTGAAAGACAGGCCACAACATTAAGAAAAAGGAGAATCCCCTCAAACTTTGTGAGAACCCAAACCTAGCCCTTGAAACTCGCTTTTGCCACAGCCCTAGAACTAGGACACATCTTGAAAAGACTGCATTGAGGGTCTTGGTGGCTAAAACCTAAAACCACTAGAATCACTATCTCTTTTCCAAACATCAACAGTAACTAACACACCATGCAGGGCTAGAGGGCTCGGGCCTGTCCCCCCCCGCTCACCCACCGCTTAGCAAGCATATCATTGACCTTGAGTTTGACATCAATCTATGATCTGAAAGGAAACAGACAGAAGCTGCACATTTGTAGTGAAACAAATATAAAAACACAACATATAGGGCAGCATTAGCTGGGACTTTTAAAGCTGCATGCAAAAATACTATAACTCCTATAACAAAAAGACAGGAACAATGGCTAGCAGACTTAAGAATGCTGATAAGAAAAAGAATCAAGTGGAGACAACACAGGCACCTGTAGAGGCAGAGGATATGCCGAACTCTATTTCTATGGACACCCACCCAATTGTCTCACAGATCTCTGCACTGTTCTTACCGAAAATTGAACAGTTACAAACAGGGATGGATTCACTTACAACAGAAGTAAAATCATTCAATGGCAGACTAACTCAAGTGGAACAAAGGGTTGCAGAGGGAGAAACTCGCCATAGAGAAGCTGAAACCAATATTCAAACACTACAGCAGCAGAATGATAGGCTGTGGGCCAAAATCGACGACCTGGAGAACAGGTCAAGAAGAAACAACTTAAGGATTGTAGGAATCCCAGAGTCTCTCCCAGGATCACAACTCATAGACTTTGCAGAAAACACCCTGCCAAAGATGTTACACATTCCTCAATCATGTCTTCCATGCACAGTAGAGAGGGCCCACAGAGTTGGGGACCCGAGAAAGCAGGGGGAAAATACCCAACAGTCGAGACAAGTTATGGTAAAGTATCTCAACTTTAAAACAAAAGTAGCAATCCTTCAAGCCTACAGAAAAGCCCCGTCGCTGGAATTTGAAGGCAGAAAACTATATCTGTTCCAAGATTATTCTGCAACAGTAGCAGCCAGAAGGAAAGAATTTACACCTTACTGCAAGCAACTCATGGAGCAAGGCAGGACAGCAGCCCTTCTATATCCAGCGAGACTACGACTGCATACAACCAATGGTCCCCTGTTCTTTGAGTCACCAAAGCAGCTCAAGCTACATTTGCAGAGAGAGAGCGAACAACGACAACCACAAGATCAAGAAAACCGTCCTTCTGCCTCAGGAAGATGAGAACTGCTGCCAGGATCATAGAAGAAGAAGTATAAAGCACCTAAAACACTAAGAAATGTTAACTCAACAGGGCCACTACGTTAAGCCAGATGACTTTTGAAAACAGAGACACTGCTTAAGGCCTCAGAAAGCATAGAGTAAAGCATCTTAAAAACTAAAAGACATGAAAACTTATATCCTTTACAAGTGGGGGGGGGGGGGGAGCGGGAAATGGGGGAAAAATTTGTTACTGTTTATTGTTTATTGTCTGTTATACTGTTGAAATTTATTGCATGTATTTGTCTCTTTTGCACAAATTCAAGAAGAGGTTTTGAAAGCTTAAAAGTTAAGACTCACTAACCGGATTGCTTATTGTTTGTCATAGTGATAGATAGAATCCATCAGATCTCAGGGCGCTCCCTCAGGGGGAAAATAGAAAGATTTTGAACACTGCAGAAAACAGTAAGTAACGCTTATTAACCTATACTGCAACACCCACACACAACACTTCACACCTCACAACCTAGACAATTTGTGACACCCATACACACAAGACACCCACTGTAGGACAATGAAAATCACCACCTGGAATGTGGGAGGGATAACATCGCCCATTAAAAGGAAGGCGATTCTGAGACAGTTGAATACAAAAAAGGCCGACATAGCCATACTAGAAGAAACACATCTTTCGCAAATAGAGCATCAAAAACTTAAGCAGGGATGGGTGGGAGAAGTACTCTTCACACCCTATGAAAATAAAAGAGCGAGAGGGATTGCAATACTGTTCCGAAAGGGACTGAACTACGATATCTCACAGGTGATCTCTGATGTTGAGGGTAGATATCTGATTATAAAACTAAAGATTGATACACTATCCCTGATTCTTTGCGGTATATATGGCCCCCAGACACAGAAGAGAGAATTTCTAATACACCTCCAAAGCAAACTCTTACAATTTTCAGACCTACCCATTATAGTGGGTGGGGATTACAACATAGCGCCTCAGACACCTGCGGACAGATTCCGTAACCCCACTAGCAACACGAAACCCAAACAGCCATGGACAGGATCTAGAAGAGAAACATTGATACTTAAAAACTTCAAAAATAGTCTAGGTCTTTTAGATGTATGGAGAGAAAGAAACCCTGAGGCTCGGGATTACACATGTGCACATCCATCGAAAACCACACTTTCCCGCATAGACTATTTCCTAGTCTCGAGTCACTTATCCTCTAGGGTAGGAGACATTATGATAGATCCCATAACCATCTCAGACCACTCACCAGTGACACTAGTGCTAAATACTGATGTCCCTCAGAGAAAGATGTGTGGGTGGAGATTCCCTACACATCTGTACCACGACCTCAACTTGCGAAAACACTTGGTGGGAGAGTGGTTAGTTTACAAAGACCTTAACAAGCAACACACAAACGACATTTCATTGTTTTGGGAAACGGCAAAAGCGGTGCTAAGAGGGGGGATCACAACTTATGCAATTAGAATAAACAAAATTTGCAGAAAGAGAGGTGAACTACTTCTCCGCCAACTCCTAAATGCAAGGAATCAATACCTTAGACATCCGACAGACCAAAACAGATTACATTACAAAGACATCAAGACCCTCAGAGACACTCATCTTATTCAGACAGCAGGCAGAGCCCAAACTCGAATGCAAGCTAAATTCTATCGTTATGGTAATCGCACAGGTAAATTACTAGCAAAGATCACCAAACTAACCAGGAAACCTAACACTATAGCAGCCATACAGAAACAGGGAACAATACTAACCAAAAAAGAGGATATACATAAAACATTCGTAGACTACTATTCCAAACTGTATAACCCCCAGAGAGTAGATGAGGAACTGAAACAAAACTTTTGGAAGGACTTGGCCCTCCCTCAAATAACTGAGGTACAGTTACAGACTTTAAATGGCCCAGTGGACTCCCTGGAGATCACTAGGGCTATTGACGCTTTGCCCCTAGAAAAAACCCCCGGCCCTGACGGCCTACCGGGGGAGTTCTATAAAATGATCAGGGAGGAGGTGGCGGAGACACTCACCTTACTGTTCAATGGCATAATGAAAGGAAGGGCAGACCTATCAAATAGATTTACGGAAGCGAATGTGACAGTCATCCCCAAACCAGACAGAGACCCACTACTGACATCCTCATATAGACCAATTTCACTACTCAACTCAGACTACAAACTGTTCACCAAAATTCTAGCCAATAGACTGACGGGGATATTACCGGACCTGCTACACGAAGACCAAACAGGGTTTGTTAGAGGGAGATCCTCAGTTAAGAACATGAGAAAATTGCAGCTAGTTCTGTCACACTACTGGGGGGAAGGAAAACAGGAGGGAGACCAGAGGGAGGGAGACGCTTGTATACTACTGGTAGACGCTGAAAAAGCGTTTGATAAGATACTGTGGGACCATCTCTTCACAACCCTTGGGAAATTTGGGATCCAGGGCGACTTTATGACAGCCACTTACGCACTGTACAACGAACCCCGAGCAGCAATTCTAGTTAATGGCGAACCATCACACCCTTTCCCGCTAATGAGAGGCACAAGACAGGGATGCCCACTTTCTCCGCTCCTTTTTGACCTGGCCCTTGAACCATTAGCTACCAAAATTAGGAAAAACACGAAAGGATTAACTATAGGCAAAGAAACTCTCCACATATCCCTTTTCGCAGATGATATGATCCTATATGCAAGCGACCCCAGGCGAAATATCCCTATTTTAATGCACATCATCACCGAGTTCGGTCAAATTTCAGGATACTGCATAAATAAAGATAAATCAGAACTGTTGTGGTTAAGGAATGAGTCGCCAGCAGAACCACTACAAGATAACTTTAAGATTGTTACTAACTCGTTTAAGTATCTAGGTATTATTCTCTCTAGAGACCCCAGAGAGTGGTATGGACTTAACTTCCGACCACTAATCAAGGAACTAAGACGCACACTCCTAAATTGGACACCACTACCACTGACACTGTCGGGAAGAGTAGGGCTAATTAAGATGATCCTGTTTCCCAAACTGCTGTATGCATTACAAATGCTACCCGAACTCATACACAAACAAGACCTACAGACACTGAACAGAGACATACTACACTTTTTATGGAAAGGGAAAAGACATAGAATAGGACATAAAAAAATGACGTGCACACCAGAGATGGGGGGACTAGCACTCCCAAATATAGAGTACTACAACTGGGCAGCTTTAGCTAAATATGTAATGGACTGGCTTTTGGACAGAAATGTCTTCACCAATGGTACACTAGAGTCAGAACTGATTGCTCCGTGGTCACTAAAAATGCTCCCACACATGACTCACACACAACTAGAAGGAATAGTAGGGCACAATACTATCTTCCTCCAACCTGTAAGAGCATGGTGGAAAATCTGCAGGGCCTTGAAAATAACATGCAAAAATACAGTATACTTACCCCTACGAGGTAATCCAGATTTCCAGGCGGGTTTCACCACATTGCCTTTCAGACAATGGGAAACAAGGGGACTGACTACTATCAGACAAGTCCTGACGCCAGACCAAAAATCAGTCAAATCGTTTGCCGAGTTACAATTAGAATTTAATCTACCTCACAAACACCACTTCGCATTCCTACAGACAAGACACTACGTTCAAAGCATTCTGGGGATGGGAGACATGCCGGACACCAACTGTGAAATATACAAGCTACTGACTCTGACAAGGGGAGGATTGACCTCAATCTCACATACATACAAAACACTCCAAACGCTGACTAATAAAGCTGCGAGAGATCAAATTCAACATAAATGGAGCACTTGGACTCCAAATCCAGTTACAGACCAAATCATTGAACAAAGTGTTTTAAAGGTGAGGAAGGCATCACTATCAAATGACATCCGGGAATCACATACAAAACTACTACATAATGCATACATAACACCAAAGATGTTCCACAAATGGTGTCCTGAGACTTCGGGACTTTGCCCAAAATGCGCGCACACAAACCCCAACATTCTCCACATGATTTGGCAATGCCCAAAACTCACGAGATTCTGGAACATGGCACACAAATGGGCAATGAGAGTTACGGGAGGGAGTATAGACCTAAACATTCACGTGGTGATATTCCTCCACACACAGTCGGACACAAACAAACACATGGCATTTGTTCATAATGTTATACTGCTTGCCAGAAAGCTCATCCTCAAGAAGTGGATGGAGCCTGATCCGCCAACACTAACACATCTCAAACTAGAATTACAACAGCAAATGATTCGGGAACAAGTAGACACACAGGGTGACATCATAAAACGAACTAAACATTTCCTCAACAAATGGGAACCCCTGATTCACACCTTAGACTTAACACATCAGAGACAAATTCTGTATCCACTCAAAAACTCAGAGGTCGTTCTGGAAGCCCAGTTACGGGGCAAATGGAACATTTTCTAGACTTTCCAATTAACAAGGTACCGAACCAATGGAGAGACTAAAAGATGAGAGACAGGAATGGAACCCTGGGGGGGCGCCCTAGGTCAAGTCAAGAGAAAGTAGGAAGCAGAGATGGATGGGGAGGAGGGGAAATTAATCTGTTGATATATGAAACCCAACATCGAATGAAGGACTCACTCATAATACAGCTGCAATGACTTGCTGATTGCAAAGAACTACAAAACACTAGAGACTCTTGGAGATCTTTTGATCGGATCTATTATGTTATGCAAGCTATACTGTTATCTGTTGTCTTACCAGATAGGGTAACTAAATATAAGAAGTTAGATGAGGAGAGAGAGAAGACAAGTAATGTCTGGAGTAGCTATGTTAATAGATTATAGAAGAAAATACAGTACTGTCTTTGGTAGCAATTATTGTCATCATATCTTGCAAATTTTGTTGTACATATCATTTGTTGCCTTATTCAGTGCTGGATATATAAATAAAGAATTTAAAAAAAAAAAAAAAAAAATTGTCCATTCTCCTTAGTGTCCGCTCACCGGATGTTTATACCGGATGTTAGGGCCCACCGGAAGTGACGTTTATTTGCAGACCGGAAGTGACACTCTTAATGCGCGTGACATCCGAAAGGAGAAGAAATATATATCAGGTGTATTTGCCGGTGGAAGTGCCAACTCATTTTGGCATATTGGGGTTATAGTATATTGACTTGGCAAAATGCAAAGTTGCCTATGTGAGTGTAAATATATGTAATGGTATTGTTCCTTGTAGTTGTGTTACTACATGAAAAACAATCTCTATGTGAATATAAAAGGTAAAAAATATATGACATATGAATAAATGAATGAAAATTGGTATTGGTATTTAAAGCTCAGAATGTCTGGTATAGAATAAAAATACAAATATCTGGTATAGAATAAAAATACAAATACAATATATAAAAAATTGTAGGATTCAAATAAGGGCATATGGATATCCATATGTTGTGGGTAAAAAATTAAATTATAAAAATATATATAAAAAAGTTATATAAAACCGTTTTATAAAACCGTTATGTTGGAGTTATATATTTAATTATTACCTAACAATACGTGAACAGAGGTAGAAATTACTTAAAACAGGAGTTGGTATTATATTGCATAGTAGTGTGTTTAGAACCTATTACTGTCAATAATATTTCTATCTTGAGGATCTCAATGTCCTATATAGTTTCAGGAGTCTTGCCAATAGGTTTGGGGGTAGCTTATAAGTACAAATATAAAAATATAAATATCTAAAAAATATATAAAAAATATATTGTGGACTTCCGGTGGGCGGCGACCCAAGATGGCCACAGGATTATGAAGCTCTGCATATTCTCTTAAACTTTTTGTTTAAAAGTGGCCAAATATCAAGCCATCCTAATTTCCCTTAGCAGTTCGGCTGTTTGGGAACTCTTATCGGATCAGGATTAACAACACCTGGCCCCCGAGAGGTCAGAGGACTGTGTGAAGTCAGGAGAGTTTGGAAACTGGAGCAGAGCACGGAGTGTTATTCTGTGCAATTCAGAACATAAAATGGTTGGCTTTACCTCAGAAGACAACCAATATCTGGAATTGGTACTTTCTTTAAAAAATCTGTTACTACCGGCATTCACTAAGCTGGAGGAGGCCACACAACGTTTGCTGACTGAGATTCAGGCCCCCGGTTCCAAGTATGTCCCGACAAAATGGTGCCGATTAGAAGCTGTCTCCTCCGATAATAATAGTGACGCTGCACAGGACAGATCCCCCCAGGGACGCAGAGAAATAATGGAACATATACCCTGTTTGGAGGAAGCTGATATCCCTTTGGCAGATTTGACTGAACGGGCTGTGGATGTCCGTGAGCCAGACGCTTCTTGCTGTCATGCTTTGAGGACGGCTGAGCAGGCAGTGCCCTTTGATGTTTTCAAGTTGGCGGCTGTGGCTGGGAGGACGCTAGGCTGTGCTGTGGTTGAGAATCTGCCTACAAGTTTTCCTATACACCCCGCTACAGACCCACCCGCTACTTCAGCAAAGGCAATGGACAGACCTTTTATTACACTTGTGATCCCCCTGACCAGAGAGCAGCATGGTGGTTGTCGTCCCCAGCGCACAGACTCCACACCAGAGTTGGATCACCGATCGTTGCTATGGGACAGGGACGGCATCGGCTAGGATGGGAGGGCTGTAAGTGAGCTGATTTCTGCTGTGCTCTGGCTAACGCGCTGCAGAAACTTAATGTACATCTTTGGGCTGGATAAATGGATGTGAAGTCCCACAGCAGGCTAACCCTTACATGGATCTTAAGCTGAAAATGTGTATATGGCTATGCTGGACAGTTGGTGATGTTATTATCCTTTCTTTTATATATGTCCCTAACGCTGTGTTTAAATTAAGAGATAAGTTACCTTCACTGATAGCGCTCAGATGCAATTAATGTTCTGAGATATTTAACCTGCACCAAGTTTGAGTCGCTCTCGATGCAGCTTTTATGCCTCTTCCTCTTATTTGCATCTTCTATGCTTTGAAGTGTACGACCCAGGCTGCCTTATAAATTGTACACTTGTTAAGAGATGTGTTTGATCTAATGGTTCCCTATTACTACTCTCTATACATCTTAGCTAATTCTCCCTTGGCAATGCTCTACTTATATAACGTAATGGTATCCAGAATGTCTGATTATAAGGGCTGTAAATGATAAGCTAATATTTAATATATTGGTCAGATTAAGACTCAGCCCAAATGTTACCCTAAATATTTATCCATGCTCTGAACTTTAGTGACGCTGTTCTCTCCTCATTATCAACTAACTGTTTGCTAGGTTCCTAACCAGCTTATACACACTGGAATGTATAGTACTTACATATGCTACAAAAATGTTGAACACGCAAAGTATTTATTCTGTGGCTCCTATCTGTGTAGGGATACAATCTCACCCATGCATATTGAAAGTTTGTATTATTCCCCCCCTTGAAACTTACACCTTGATTTGTGTTAGAGGACTGCGAATTAGGATCTTAATGGCTCAACCATACCTATATCCTCTAATAAAAACGTAGTCTGACCTAGCCCCTGCTCTGCAAAACAGCCAATAGTATCTCTGAGAGCCACATGTTGAACATGTTGTGGTTGTTAGTTTTGTTTTGTTTTACTGTGTTTGTTTGTATATTTGTTATAAAATTGAGACACAAGGGTTCTTTCCCCCTGGTCTAGGAATTACTTACTATAATTGGTTCTATGGCTTCACATGTAAACAGAATTCCTCTTTGTGGATACAGATTTAATGTCAAAAGAAACCTTATGTACCACTATGTCATCAATTTTTTTTTTCTTTTACTATTTTGCCCCGGTGATCTGCGAATCACAACATTGTATTATAGGTCTCTTTGGGGGAACTTACTGTATAACTATATGCTGTATGTATTCTATGTCTCTCAATAAAAAGAATTTAAAAAAAAAATATATATATATTGTAAAAGATATTTAAAACCTTGATTTTTAAAAAAGGTTTTTAACCCCAAAGAAACCTTTTAAAACTTTTTTTAAAAACATTTAAAAATCGCTTTGGTTTTAAGATTTCTTTAATTTTTAATTTTCTTTTAAAATGATTGGTTGAGAGTGGTGCTTGTGTTTGAAACAGTCTACTTTCTTCCCATCTTTCCATCTTTCCTGATTTTCTGGTGTCTTTTGGAGAGTTGGGAGTGGGAGAGAGTTTGTTTTTTGTTTCTCTTATAATAGGTGGAATATTTCCGTATTACTGTTAAGACCTTTGGGAAAGATACAGTCTAGCAGGAAGATCCACTTTGATTCTACTCTCAGAAGTTGTTTTTCAAAATCCCCTCCTCTCCAATTTTTGGTGGGTCTACTAATGCCCATATATTTGAACGTTTTGTTGCTTCCTTTATGTTTTTCTTTAAAATGTTTGTATAGTGGAAAATCTTCCTTTCCCCATTTTATCTGTAAAAGATGCTCGCGGATTCTGTCTCGCAGTTTCCTAGAGGTTTGCCCTACATATTGTAGTCCGCATCCACATTCAATTAGATATATGATGCCTGAATCCTGGCATCTGATCATCTCTTTCATATTAAAAGACTCCTGTGTTATATTCGATTTGAATATATTACTCTTCTTGCCATGTTCGCAAGCCTTGCATGTCAGGCAAGGGAAGAAACCTTTAAGTGGTTTCCCATGTAGATCTTTCATTGTGGTTTTCCTAGTTACTTTGGGAACACTAGGAGCGATCATTGTTTTAATGTTTTTTGTTTTTCTGTAAATGAATGTTGGGGATTCCTTTAGATCTTTCCCAATTATATTGTCCTCTTTCAGAAAGTGCCAGTGCTTCTTTATTATCTTTTCGATTAGAAACCTATTTTCGCTGTATTCAGAGATGAAAGGTACCTGTATGGTAATGTCCCTTTCTGGAATCTTGTCCTTATTTTTGTATTTCAGCATAGACCCTCTATCCATTTTCTCCACTTCTTCAATCGTTCTGTTTATGGTTTCCACATCGTATCCTCTGTCCACGAATCTTTCTTTTAGGATTTTTGACTGTTCTTTCCATTTTCCTCTGTCCGAACAATTCTTTCTGATCCTCATTAACTGTCCTTTCGGGATGTTTGATTTCCATCTGTGGTGGTGACAACTGGTCTGATGGATATAATTGCTACAGTCCACATCCTTAAAGTACGTAGAAGTAGACACTCTTCCTTCTTTTATCGTTATGTCTAAGTCCAGAAAGTGGATATTTTTCTTACTTATCTCGTACGTGAATTTCAAGTTCATGGTGTTATTATTCATCACATTAATAGTGTGTTGGAGGTCTTCCACAGAACCTCTCCATATAATGAGTATGTCATCTATGTATCTTTTGTATAGGACCAGGTCTGCGCCTGCTGGGCAGGAGTCCCAAAAGAGGTTCTCCCATTTCCCCATGTATAAGTTGGCGTAGCTAGGCGCAAACCTGGTCCCCATAGCTGTTCCGCATATCTGATTGTAGAACACTCCTCTGTCGTTGAAGTAATTATGACTGAGGATATAGGAGATACCCTCCACAACAAACTCCCTTTGTTCCTGACTCAATTCTCTGTCCTTGTTCATGAAGTACTCCACTGCTTCTAAACCCAAATCGTGTGGGATACTCGTATAAAGAGCAGTGACATCACAGGTAGCTAATATATATCGGTCATCCCATTCTAGACTATTGAGTAGGTTCAGGACTTCTGTGGAGTCCTTAAGATAGGAAGGTAGTTGTTGTACATGTTTCTGAAGTCTTCTATCGATGTATTCTGATAGGTTGCAGGTGATGGAGCCAATACCGAATATGATCGGCCTTCCGGGGGGGTTATCCAACCTTTTGTGTATTTTAGGAAGGTAATAGAATACAGGTATCCTTGGATGTTTCATAGATATATACCTGTATTCCTGATTGTTGATAATACCTTTCCTTTTTGCTGACAGAAGTATGGATTCCAGCTCTTCTTTATATCTTCTTGTGGGATCTAAGTTTAGGACCTCATAGGTCTCAGAATCTCCCAAAATCCTGTCTGATTCTTTGTTGTAATCTATTTTGTTTAGGATTACAATGCCCCCTCCCTTGTCAGCCGATTTTACTACAATGTCTTTGTTGTCTTCTAGACTCTTGATGGTATTTGTTTGTGTCTTAGTCATATTTTGGTGGAACTTCCTAATGTTGTTGTTGTTTAATCTCTTTATGTCATCACATACTACATTACATTTAGCCTTATCCCTGCTCTTCTGCCTCTATGGATTTTCTTTTTTGACTTGGAGTTGTGAACTCTTCTACATCTTGTGTTCTGTTTTTTCTCTTTGACTGTTTGTTTCTGTCTAAGAGTGCTGGAGGGCCTTCCCCTAAAAAATGTTGTTGATTATCATGATTTATGGTAGTGCCTGATGATTGAGTGTTCGAATTCCTCAGGGCTGGAGGAGCAGGGCTGTTTAACATATCCATATTTCTCAGATTCTCAAATCTATTAGTGTTTGGTGTGGGAGTGTCAACCCAAGTATTTCTAGATCTATTGTTGTGAGATTCTCTATGGTGATAACTCTGATTGTCTCCAAAGTGTACTTTTGGGTACAATTGTTTGTGTCTGTAACCATAGTTGTCTCTATTCTGGTAGGTGTCTCCTCTCTCATAGGATGGGAATCTAGTATGTGTTGGGTTGTGAAAATTGGTGGGTGATCTACCCCTAAACTCCCCACCTCTTGTTTGTACATGTTGGTATGTCCCCCTGTAGTCTCCTTGTCTGAAGTGATTATCATATCCCTGATATGGGGTCCTATGATAATGTTGGTAACTTCTAAACTGGGGTGGTCTAAAATGTGGTTGTTGTATCTGACCCCAATCTTCCATTTCTCTAGGTCTAGGATAATCTCTGTAGTTCCTATGATTGTAATTTCTATTATTGTAGCTCCTAGAGTGGTAGAGACCTCTGTGGTGTTGGTCTTTGGGGTTTTGATGGTTTCTTTCATAGAATGTGTTATTATTCTGATTATAGGGAATAGGTTGATGATTACTATTGTCATTTTGTCCCCATTGGTTGTGTGGGTTTCTGTTCCTTTCTCTATTCCTATTTCCCCTTGGGGCGACTTCGGCGACTTCGGTCATTTCTTCTTCTGTGTGTGTTGGATTAGTCTCTATATGTGGTTCAGTCCCTAAAGTCTTATCGGACTTATTTTGAGTGGCTAGGTTTAAGTCTCTATGGATTTTCTTAGTCTTTTTAGAGATGATATCATCTTTAATCTTTTTTTATCTTAGAACATAATTGTTCCTGCTTTGTTTTAAATACACTCAGGTCTCTGATATGCTCCATCTTATTTTCTTCCTCCTTTATATTTTTATCTAGGGCTATCAAAAGATATCCTCGATAGTCTATAATTATCTGCATCAATTTTTGTGAGATTTCTTTGATGGCTGTCTCCCATCTGTTGGCAAACTCCTGACTCTCAATATTAAATGAACAGTTCTTCTGTATCATTAAACCCTTTGGAATGATATTCAGTTCCAAACATTTCTTTAAAAAAGAGATCTCAGCAGTATATTTAGTTTCAGATACTAAGAGTTTCTCTAGGTTCTTCATTTTTTCACAAATTATTTTAAATATTTTTTGATTTTTATACCAACTTTGGACACATTATCATTTTTTTGGACACTATTGTTTGGATATTAACTTTGAACATTTACTTTGGACATATTGGTATGGGACTTGTATGTTACATAGGACATAACTTCTTGGACATTGTATGGGACAATCCATTAGATTGTTGAACCTATTTTTAACTGTATTTTTAACTGTAAGTTTATGTTAATAAAATGTCTGTTTAATACATTTTAATATTGCATCCTATATATGTCTTCCGCCTTGTTTTTGTTTTCAAACGTATATAGAAATGACTTTTGTACATTGCCCTGTGACTTTGACCTCAATAAAAATTATTTAAAAAATGTTTTAAAAAAATTACTGTTACAAAAAAAAATAAACGCTAAGTTACAAAAAATAAAAAACACTGTTATAAAAAAACACAGTATCAAAAATAAAAAATAATTACACCTAATCTAATCGCCCTATCAAAATAAAAAAGCCCCCCCAAAATAAAAAAAACCCTAGCCTACAATAAACTACCAATGGCCCTTAAAAGGGCCTTTTTCGGGGCTTTGCCCCAAAGAAATCAGCTCTTTTACCTATAAAGAAAAATACAAACATCCCCAACAGTAAAACCCACCACCCACACAACCAACTCCCCCAATAAACACCCTATCTAAAAAACCTGAGCTTCCCATTGCCCTGAAAAGGGCATTTGTATGTGCATTGCCATTAAAAGGGCAGTTAGCTCTTTTATATGCCCAGAACCTACTCTAAAAATAAAACCCACCCAAAAAACCCTTAAATAAACCTAACACTAACCCCGACGATCCACTTACAGTTCTTGAAGTTCCGCTTTAAGGATCCATCCAGCTGGCAAGAAGTCTTCATCTGCGCGGCAAGAAGTCTTCATCCAGACGGCCTCTTCCATCTTCATCCAGCCGGCGAATTCTTCATCCATGTGGAATCTTCTATCTTCATCCATCTGGAGTGGAGCGGGTCCATCCTGAAGACATCCGATGAGGAGCTCCTCTTCAATACGGTCTCCGCCGTAAATTGGAGCTCAAATCCTATTTGCTGATTGGAACAGCCAATTGGATTTTAGTGGCTCTAATCCTATTGGCTGATTGGAACCTTTCAGCCAATAGGAATGCAAGGGACACCATCTTGGATGATGTCACTTGCATTCAAGATCCAGTTTACGGCGGAGACCGTATTGAAGAGGAGCTCCTCGATGGATGTCTTCAGGATGGACCCGCTCCGCGCCGGATGTCTTCAGGATGGACCCGCTTCGCTCTGGATGGATGAAGGTAGAAGAGGCCGCATGGATGAATACTTCGCCGGCTGGATGAAGATGGAAGAGGCCGCCCGGATGAATACTTCTTGCTGCCCGGATGAAGGCTTCTTGCTGGCTGGATGGATCTTTCAAACGGAACTTCAAGAACTGTAAGTGGATCGTCAGGTGTTAGTGTTAGGTTTATTTAAGGTTTTTTTTGGGTCGGTTTTAGCTTTAGAGTAGGGTCTGAGCATGTAAAAGAGCTAACTGCCCTTTTAAGGGCAATGAGAACCTTAGGTTTTATAGATAGGGTTTTTATTTGGGGGGTTGGTTGTGTGGGTGGTGGGTTAAACTACCAATGGCCCTTTTAAGGGCCATTGGTAGTTTATTGTAGGCTAGGTTTTTTTTTAATTTGGGGGGAGCTTTTTTATTTTTATAGGGTGATTAGAATAGGTGTATATTACTTAGTGTTTTTTATTTTTTGTAACTTAGCATTTATTTTTTTGTAACTTAGTAATTTTTTATTGTAGATTTAAATAATTTGAGTAGGGTTAGTTTTTTTTTAATATGTAATATAGTTAATTTAATTGGTAGTTTAATGTAATTTTAGTATAATAGTTAGGGTAGGTTAATTAATAGTTTAATGTTGTTTAATTTAATTCTAAAGGTAAGTTTTAATTTATTATAAGATAGGGATGTTGTAATTTTAATGTAAAGTTAGCGGGTTGTTAGGTTTAGGGGTTAATAGCTTAATTTAGTTTATGGCGATGTGGGGGCTGGTGGTTTGGGGTTAATAGGTTTAGTTAATGGTAGTGATGTGGGAGGCCAGGGGTTTAGGGGTTAATACTTTTATTTAGTTGCGGCGGGGTCTGGGAGCGGTGGTATAGAGGTTAATAACTTAATTAAAGTTGCGGCGGGGTCCGGGAGCTGCGGAATAGGGGTTAATACTTTTATTTAGTTGCGGCGGGGTCCGGAAGCGACGGAATATGGGTTGATACTTTTATATAGTTGCAGCGGGGTCCGGGAGCGGAGGAATAGGGGTTAATACTTTTATTTAGTTACGGCGGGGTCCGGGAGCAGTGGGATAGGGGTTAATAACTTAATTAAAGTTGCGGCAGGGTCCTTTAGCGGCAGAATAGGGGTTAATACTTTTATTTAGTTGCGGTGGGGTCCGGGAGCAGCGGGATAGGGGTTAATACTTGTATTTAGTTGCAGCAATGTCAGGGCGGCGGATTAGGGGTGTTTAGACTGTGGGTTTATGTTAGGGTGTTAGGTGTAAACGTAATTTGTTTTCTACCATAGAAATCAATGGGATATCTGGCAGCATCGAACATAAGCTTTTGCTGCTTTCAGACTCTCATTGATTCCTATGGCATCCGCGACCTCCAGGGTGGCGGATTGAAAACCAGGTACGTTGGGCCGGAACAGCTGCGAGCGAACCTGTTAAAAATTTGTTAACTTGCAAAAGATGTCAGATAGAGCCAAATTTGTATTCGGAACATCTGTAATGACGTAAGCATCGATCTGTGTCAGATTGAGACCGGTTGATCGTATGTTACATCACAAATTTTAACTTTTGCCGGTCTTTAGGCTTTAATAACTAGGTCGAATCAGGCTTGCCACAATTACGCTGTGGAATTTTAGCGTATTTCAGGTTGACGGCTTGATAGATATCCCCCATACAGTCATATAAGGAATTGTGTGGGGGGAGTTAGAGCTGTACAATTCAGAATCTTAAAAGAAATGGTTAATGACGAGGCACTGCAGTATAAATTTGCAGGTAAAGTAATTAAAGTACATAATATTATATTTTGTGTCTATCCCAACCTGTTTTATGTCCCATTAACATTTATTACTATGCACTTGTAATGTTAGATTGTGCACTATTCTCTATACAAGGTCACACAAAGGATAACGCACCCTGTCCTATCGATTGCACTCCACGTGTAATTTAGCTCTGTGCTTTTTAACTGCAACCAAGGGGTTGGTAAACCTTGGAAGAAGTCCTCTTGGTGAATTCAGCACACTAACTGCTAGATCAGGGCACATGTTAATGTACATATGTTGGCTGATTTTTCACAGGAAAGTAGAAAAGTTAGGTGTTTTCAAGGGGTGTACTACTAGATTACCATTTTGCTACAGAACAGTACACATTCTAAAGACATAATTACTTTTTTAAAACATTTATGCAATTCAGTACTTATAGTGAATGTAAATTTTGATGATAAAGTTCCCGTTTTTTAAAAATTTGATTAAAAACAGGGGCACTTTAATTAATCAAAATTTACATTTCACTCGTATTGTGAAAATACTTACCTTTTAATCTTGACAGCCGCTGTAGCTTCCTCCGGTCGTCGCAAGCCTCTTCCTACGTCAGAAATGATGAATCGGTCATCCTCCAATCACGGATTCCCCTCCTGGGGGAATCGGTGTCTGATTCAACACCGTGATTGGAGGAAGCTGGATTCCTCATTTTAGACCCAGGAAGAGGCTTTGCGACAGGCCGAGGAAGCGATGCAGCAGCTGTCAATATTAAAAGGTAAGTATTTTCACAACACGAGTGAAATGTAAATTTTGATAAATTAAAGTGCCCCTGTTTTTAATCAAAGTTTTAAAAGCCGGGCACTTTATCATTCAAGTGTACATTCACTTTAACTACTGATACACTCTGTGCACATATAAAAAGCACAATAAAAGTAAGCCTTAGGATGTCTCTACAGAGGCTGGGAGGAGCAGAAAATTCTCATTCTTTTGTGACAGTCAGTGCTGTTCTCTACCAAAGAGCCTCACAAACTATGACCTGAGGGCTATATCTGCCCCCGGCCCCCCAAGGGTTTTTGTGTCTCTCAGCTCCATCAGCATAGAACAGACCTCCGCACAATTCTTTAAGTTATTTGTACCAAATGATGTATATACAGTTAAAGTACACTTATTAAAGGGACACTAAATCCAACATTCAGTTACAACTAAACTTTTATGATTCAGATAGAGCAGGCAGTTTTAAGAGACTTTCCCATTTATTCACATGATCAGATGTGGCACAGTCTTTTTATAGCACACTTTCTGAGGTTCCAGCTACTACTGAGCACGTGCAAGAGTGCAGTGTATACATATATATGCTTTAACCATTCACTGGTGGAAGTCATTTATTTTATTATCTATACACGTGTCTGGTTACTGCGCACTGAGATATTTATTTGTATTGTTTTTATTATTACTACTCAGTAACTACCATTGGTGCAGCAGGTGCAGTGGAACCAGGGCTCAAGAGCTTGGGGAGGACTATAACAGTCACATGTGCAGAATGTGTACAATCCTAATGCCTTTTATTAATGTCTGTCTGTCTATCTATCATCTATCTATCTATCTATCTATCATCTATCTTTCATCTGTCTCTCTATCTATCTGTATGTCTGTATGTATGTATGTCTCTAAATCTATAATCTATCTATCTATCTATCTATCTATCTATCTATCTATCCGTCTGTCTATCTATCTATCTATCTATCTATCTATCTATCTATCTATCTATCTATCTATCTATCTATCTATCATCTATTAGTCTGTCTATCATCTATTTATCTATGTCTGTCTGTCTGTATATCTATCTATCTATCTATCTATCTATCTATCTATCTATCTATCTATCTATCTATCTATCTGTCTGTCTGTCTATCTATCAATCATCTATTTGTCTGCCTGTCTATCTATCTATCTATCTATCTATCTATCTATCTATCTGTCTATCTGTCTGTCTGTATATCTATTTGTCTATCTGTCATCTGTCTATCTATCTATCTATCTATCTATCTATCTATCTATCTATCTATCTATCTGTCATCTGTCTATCTATCTGTCATCTATCTATCTACTAAAAATCCTTATAGAAAGCTACATGTATATTGTTACTACTGGTTACTACTGAGTTACCTTTGGTGGGACAGAGCCCTCTTTGTTTGGCAGGTTTTACTACTAATAATAACAATTTAGAAAATTTAATAAAATTTACAATAATATAATAGACATTTTAATAATACAAATGACTATCATAACCATAATAAAAATGATATAATGCACTATTTGCTCAGCACTTTGCTAAAAATGGATGAGGAACTCACGTCTTAGCATATACATGGCTGGAGTTGTGTAAAACACGTGGTCACTAGACTCCGGAGGAAGGCATAGTACTTACTGTAAAGTTGGTGGAGGAGCGATAATGGTCTGGGGCTGTCTTTCAGGGTTTGGGCTAGGCCCTTAGTTTAAGTGAATAGTTATCTTAAAGTGGCAGTCAAGTCAAAATTAAACGTTCATGATTCAGATAGGGAATGCAATTTTAAACAACTTTCCAATTTATTTCTATCATCAAATTTACTTTGTTCTCTTTGTATTCTTTGTTGAAAGCTAAGCCTAGTTAGGCTCATAGGTTAATTTCTAAGCCCTTGAAGGCCGCCTCTTATCTCAGTGCATTTTGACAGTTTTTCACAGCTAGATAGCGCTAGTTAGTGTGTGCCACTAGATAACATTGTGCTCACACCTGTGGAGTTATTTATGAGTCAGTAATGCTTGGCTAAAATGCAAGCCTGTCAAAAGAACTGAATTAAGGGGGCACTCTGCAGAGGCTTAGATGCAAGGCAATCACAGAGGTAAAAAGTATATTAATATAACTGTGTTGGTTATGCAAAACTGGGGAATGGGTAATAAAGGGATTATCTATCTTTTTCAACAATAACAATTCTGAAGCAGACTGTCCCTTTATTGCTACAGGATACAAAAACAGTTTAAACAATTGGGTGCTTTCAACTTTGTGGCAAACGTTTGAGGAAGTCACTTTTCTGTTCCAGCACAACTGTGCTCCGGTGCACAAAGTAAGGTCCATGAAGAAATGATTCAGCGAGTTTGGTCTGCACAGAGCCCTGACCTCAACCCTATGAGTTGAGATGTCGATTGTGAGCCAGTCCTTCTTGTACAACATCACTGCCTGGCCTCACAATTGCTCGTTTTGCTGAATAGGCCAAATTCACACAGACACACTCCAAAATGGTTTTTATAGCAGAAATATTAATGCCCCTGGTTTTGGAATGGGATGTGCAACAAGTTCCTATTATTATACTTTTGACCATGTAGTCTATATGTTCTAAGCATGCAACATGCAAAGGGACAAAAAGGGGTAGTTATCAAGCCGTCTACTTTACCTGCCTTCGCCGGTCCAATACGCCGCCTAAGCTCGCCTCACATCGCCTCACATCGCCGCCGCGGACCTGAATAAGTTCGCCTAAGTTATCAAAAAAGCTGTCAAAAAGCCGTGCACCAAGTACGGGGTGAGGAGCAGCGGATTGTGATAGTTATCACTCATCCGATCTTGCTGCTCTTCGGCTTTTTCACAGCTTTATTGATACCCCTGTCACTAAGCACTCGCACTAACTACACTGTTCTACCCCCTATACCGGCGCCCCCGGAGCCCCCCGCAACTAAATAAAGTTACTAACCCCTAAACCGCCGCTCCTACACCCCGCGGCAACTCTTATAAATGTATTAACCCCTGTTACGGTACCAACAGGATACCAAGGGTTAATACCAGGGAACAACGTCCTGCATAGGGAATCAGCAATTCACAAACCAGCCAGTTTTCAGGTTTAAACAGAATATCTTTATTAAAGGCTGAATGCCTAGTATTTATACAGGTTTTGACCCCAGATGGGGGGGTTGAATATAACCCTGGCTTCAGGTTACAGAGGGCATTGGTTAAACAGTAAAGCAAATATATGAACAATGCATCAAACCTCTAAGAATTGTCTATTCACAGGTAAAGCAGATTAACATATTAAGTACTCAGACAATCTGATGTTGGGCAGTCTAGTTAACATAATCACACAAGGACACAATCAGTTTACCTAGACAGACTCCTGAGACACAATCAGATCTTAAACATACATAGAATACATCTTATTACAGAATATAGGAACAGTTCTTATTAGCTATAAAGTCTTTTATGCCCACTTGGCTTATAGAGTCACAATTGCTCCCACAAGGGGCACTCACACCCTGTACCCATCCTGTATTTATGGATACAGGGTGACATAGACATAAGACAGAGTTATGAAAGTACATGGGGTGTCCAGCATATAAAATTCCATATTTCCATGCAGTCTCTGGGTATCCTTAAGCCCATGTACCTCCAGCCCAAAGAATGTTCCATAACAGGCCCTCCAATGTACAGTGGCGAGATTGGTTTTGTCACATCTCTCCCCTTTTCCAAACAGACTAACAGGGTATCTGACCTCCTGCCGGTCAGTGCCCTGGTTAGTCCAGCAACCCACCCATAAAACACAATTAGTAGTACAGCCCACCCACAATAAATGGTTACTACACCTGAGTACGGGGAAAACTTGTCCATGTCCAGGTGCCTCACCACAGCTGTGTGGGGGACTGGTACGCTGAATTGGTGGGTTGCGAGGTGGGCAGAGACCAGCTGTACTCTGCCCGGGTGCCAGCACTACCATGGAAGTAGCCTGGTGGGAGCCTGGTTGCTGGAGGGGGAGACCGACTGTCTCCCCTTTGGATACATAGCTGTGCTGCTGGAGGGGGAGACCAATCGTCTCCCCTTTGGCTAAACAGCCGTGTTGCTGGGGGACAGGACCAACTGTCCCTACCCCTTGTAACGCAGCCTGCCGCTGGGGAATGGAGTCTGGGCTCCCAATTCCCTGTATATTCCTCTGCTGCTGGGGGACAGGACCATCAAACTCCTCTCCCTCTGGTTTGTCATGCTCGGCTGTCCAGGGTATATACTGTGCCATATACCACCAGAGCGCCTGGTAGGCATGTCAGTTTGCTGGGACAATCCATCTGTATTCCCGTTATGAGAGAGAATTCCTGTCCATACAAACAAGGGTTCAAATTCCTCAGTGCCCAGACCAGGGCCAAACAGTCCTTCAAAATCCCATCAGCTTCTTTACGAGTTTTCTGTACCTGCTCTTTATAGGTATCCACAATCCCTTCATACTGACATAGGGTGCCCATGAGTTGCTGCACCTCACTATGAGCCAGCGTCAGCTTCTCCTCAAGTGTCGCTAAGTTTGTCTTTAAGGTTTCATGTCCCACTCTCAAGCTGGTGTTTTCTGCAGTCTGTCGGTGCAGCTTGTCTAGCAGAGATTCACGTTCTAAACGTGCTTTTTCCTCTGCGCTCCTCTTCTCCTTCATCAGCGCATTGTAACGGGACCTCCACATATCAATAGCGGATAGAGATTTACTGAGCTCAGCGTCCTGGGACTTAGCAGCAGGTGGGTAAGTCTCTGCTGCACGGATCTGGGCACGGGTAGTCACAGAGTTAACATCAGCGGGACCCATAGGAGCGTAGGCAGAAACAAGGGGGGCCAAGTCATTTCCAAGAAGAACATCAGCAGGTAAGTCCTTCTTGACCCCCACATTCACAGGTCTAGCGCCCACTCCCCAATCCCAATGTACCCTGGCAACAGGTAGGCTGAACACATCGCCCCCTGCTACCCTCACAGCCACAGTGTCTCCAGTGTACTGTTTCTCAGACACCAAGTTCTTTTGAAGCAAGGTCATGGTAGCACCAGTATCCCGTAGACCACTGACCTTCTTCCCATTCACTTTAACCAGTTGCCGGTTATTCCGGTGGGCAGCTTGCACAAGGTCTGCCTCATGTAGGATGCTCCAGCATTCTTGCGCCTCTACGTAGCGGGCCGCAGGCTGAGGATTACGTGGGATTCCGCCGGCGGGTCTTCTCCAGGACTGCGCTTGGTTCGCTGCGTTTAGGGGACACTCTGGTCTTTTGTGCCCTAGTTGCTTACATCCAAAGCATCGAATCGGTTGTGAGTAGCCCCGCAAATTGAACAGGGCTCTCTGAGGGTAGTTCGTGGCCGGAGGCCGTGTGGTATAGCGGTGCGCCGGGGTTTGGTAACTGGCAGCTGCTGGGGTGACTGGGGGTCTGTACTCCACTCTAGCAGGGGGCTTAGTGGTAGCAGTGTCCAGTTTGCGGGCATCCGTATACTCATCTGCCAAGCGAGCCGCTTCCTGCAGGGTGGAGGGTTTACGGTCCCGAACCCACTCTCGAACTCCTGCGGGTAACTTGTCGAAGCAATGTTCCAACAGGAATAGCTGCAGCACCTCTTCCCCAGATATGGCTTGGCACCCCGCTATCCAGTGAGCTGCTGTGCGGTGCACCTTACATGCCCACTCAAGGTAGGAATCTCCAGCTAATTTAACAGTGTCTCTGAACCGCCTCCGGTATGCCTCCGGTGTAACCACATACCTGGAGAGCAGAGCCTCTTTTACAGTATTATAATCCCTGACTTCCTCATCTGGAATGGCCCGAAAAGCCTCTCTGGCCCGGCCGGATAATTTTCCAGATAATATCGTGACCCAGTCCTCTGCGGGTACCTTGTGTAGTGCACATTGCCTCTCAAAATCCGCAAGGTACCCATCAATCTCTCCTTCTGTTTCCAGGAAGTTTTTAAAAGCTGCAAAATTTACTTTTCTCTTTTCCATCTTAGTTAGTATTGTAATAATCCCCCTCTTCCTGAGGTTACTGGCTTGTGTAGTTGCTCTTCTGGGCGATAAGGTTCATTCCGTCGCTTGCCACCAATTGTTACGGTACCAACAGGATACCAAGGGTTAATACCAGGGAACAACGTCCTGCATAGGGAATCAGCAATTCACAAACCAGCCAGTTTTCAGGTTTAAACAGAATATCTTTATTAAAGGCTGAATGCCTAGTATTTATACAGGTTTTGACCCCAGATGGGGGGGTTGAATATAACCCTGGCTTCAGGTTACAGAGGGCATTGGTTAAACAGTAAAGCAAATATATGAACAATGCATCAAACCTCTAAGAATTGTCTATTCACAGGTAAAGCAGATTAACATATTAAGTACTCAGACAATCTGATGTTGGGCAGTCTAGTTAACATAATCACACAAGGACACAATCAGTTTACCTAGACAGACTCCTGAGACACAATCAGATCTTAAACATACATAGAATACATCTTATTACAGAATATAGGAACAGTTCTTATTAGCTATAAAGTCTTTTATGCCCACTTGGCTTATAGAGTCACAATTGCTCCCACAAGGGGCACTCACACCCTGTACCCATCCTGTATTTATGGATACAGGGTGACATAGACATAAGACAGAGTTATGAAAGTACATGGGGTGTCCAGCATATAAAATTCCATATTTCCATGCAGTCTCTGGGTATCCTTAAGCCCATGTACCTCCAGCCCAAAGAATGTTCCATAACAGGCCCTCCAATGTACAGTGGCGAGATTGGTTTTGTCACAACCCCTAAACCGCCGCTCCCGGACCCCGCCGCAACCTATATTAAACTTATTAACCCCTATCCTGCCCCCCCTACACCATCGCCACCTATAATAAAGTTATTAACCCCTATCCTGCCGATCCCGGACCCCGCCGCAACTCTTATAAATGTATTAACCCCTAAACCGCCGCTCCCGGACCCCGCCGCAACCTATATTAAACTTATTAACCCCTAATCTGCCCCCCCCACACCGTCGCCACCTATAATACATTTATTAACCCCTATCCTGCCCCCCTATACCGCCGCCACTGTAATAAAATTATTAACCCCTAAACCTAAGTCTAACAGTAACCCTAACACCCCCCTAACTTAAATATTATTTAAATACATCTAAATAAATTTAACTCGTATTAACTAAATGAATCCTATTTAAAACTAAATACTTACCTTTAAAATAAACCCTAATATAGCTACAATATAAATAATAATTATATTGTAGCTATCTTAGGATTTATTTTTATTTTACAGGCAACTTTCAATTTATTTTAACTAGGTACAATAGCTATTAAATAGTTATTAACTATTTAATAGCTACCTAGCTAAAATAAAGAGAAATTTACCTGTAAAATAAAAACTAACCTAAGTTACAATTACACCTAACACTACACTATACTTTAATAAATTATTCCTATTTAAAACTAAATACTTACCTGTAAAATAAACCCTAAGATAGCTACAATGCAATTAATAATTACATTGTAGCTATTTTAGGATTTATATTTATTCTACAGGTAACTTTGTATTTATTTTAGCTAGTTAGAATAGTTATTAAATAGTTATTAACTATTTAATAACTACCAAATAAAAGAAATACAAAATTACCTGTAAAATAAATCCTAACCTAAGTTACAATTAAACCTAACACTATACTATCATTAAATTAATTAAAGAAATTACCTACAAATAACTACAATTAAATACAATTAAATAAACTAACTAAAGTACAAAAAATAAAAAAAGCTAAGTTACAAAAAATAAAAAAAATAAGTTACAAACATTTCAAAAATATTACAACAAGTTTAAGCTACTTACATCTAATCTAAGCCCCCTAATAAAATAACAAAGCCCCCCAAAATAAAAAAATTCCCTACCCTATTCTAAATTAAAAAGTAAACAGCTCTTTTGCCTTACCAGCCCTTAAAAGGGCCTTTTGCGGGGCATGCCCCAAATAAAACAGCTCTTTTGCCTGTAAAAGAAAAATACAACCCCCCTCAACATTAAAACCCACCACCCACATACCCCTAATCTAACCCAAACCCCCCTTAAATAAACCTAACACTACCCCCTGAAGATCATCCTACCTTGAGTTGTGTTCAGCCAGCCGACCACCGATGGAACCGAAGAGGATATCCGGAGCGGCAGAAGTCATCATCCAAGGGGCGCTGAAGAAATCTTCCATCCGATGAAGTCATCATCCAGGCGGCGCTGAAGAGGTCTTCGATCCGATAGAAGTCTTCATCCAGGCGGCGTCTTCAATCTTCATCCATCCAGAGCGGAGCGGAGCCATGTTCTGACGAGCCTACGCGGATCCATCCTCTTCTTCCCGACGACTAACGACAAATGACGGTACCTTTAAGTGACGTCATCCAAGATGGCGTCACTCGAATTCCGATTGGCTGATAGGATTCTATCAGCCAATCGGAATTAAGGTAGAAAAATCTGATTGGCTGATAGAATCAGCCAATCAGATTCAAGTTCACTCCGATTGGCTGAACCAATCAGCCAATCGCATTGAACTTGAATCTGATTGGCTGATTCAATCAGCCAATCAGATTATTCTACCTTAATTCCGATTGGCTGATAGAATCCTATCAGCCAATCAGAATTCGAGTGACGCCATCTTGGATGACGTCACTTAAAGGTACCGTCATTCGTCGTTAGTCGTCGGAAGAAGAGGATGGATCCGCGTAGGCTCGTCGGAAGATGGCTCCGCTCCGCTCCGGATGGATGAAGATTGAAGACGCCGCCTGGATGAAGACTTCTATCGGATCGAAGACCTCTTCAGTGCCGCCTGGATGATGACTTCATCGGATGGAAAATTTCTTCAGCGCCCCTTGGATGATGACTTCTGCCGCTCCGGATATCCTCTTCGGTTCCATCGGTGGTCGGCTGGCTGAACACAACTCAAGGTAGGATGATCTTCAGGGGGGTAGTGTTAGGTTTATTTAAGGGTGGTTTGGGTTAGATTAGGGGTACGTGGGTGGTGGGTTTTAATGTTGGGGGGGTTGTATTTTTCTTTTACAGGCAAAAAAGCTGTTTTATTTGGGGCATGCCCCGCAAAAGGCCCTTTTAAGGGCTGGTAAGGCAAAAGAGCTGTTTACTTTTTAATTTAGAATAGGGTAGGGAATTTTTTTATTTTAGGGGCATTGTTATTTTATTCGGGGCTTAGATTAGGTGTAAGTAGCTTAAAATTGTTGTAATATTTGTTAAATGTTTGTAACTTATTTTTTTTATTTTTATGTAACTTAGCTTTTTATTTTTTTTGTACTTTAGTTAGTTTATTTAATTGTATTTAATTGTAGTTATTTGTGGGTAATTAATTTAGTTAATTTAATGATAGTGTAGTGTTAGGTTTAATTGTAACTTAGGTTAGGATTTATTTTACAGGTAATTTTGTATTTCTTTTAGCTAGGTAGTTATTAAATAGTTAATAACTATTTAATAACTATAGTACCTAGCTAAAATAAATACAAAGTTACCTGTAAAATAAATATAAATCCTAAAATAGCTACAATGTAATTATTAATTACATTGTAGCTATCTTAGGGTTTATTTTACAGGTAAGTATTTAGTTTTAAATATGATTCATTTATTAAAGTATAGTGTAGTGTTAGGTGTAATTGTAACTTAGGTTAGGATTTATTTTACAGGTAAATTTCTCTTTATTTTAACTAGGTAGCTATTAAATAGTTAATAACTATTTAATAGCTATTGTACCTAGTTAAAATAAATTGAAAGTTGCCTGTAAAATAAAAATAAATCCTAAGATAGCTACAATATAATTATTATTTATATTGTAGCTATATTAGGGTTTATTTTAAAGGTAAGTATTTAGTTTTAAATAGGATTAACTTAGTTAATAAGAGAAATATTATTTAGATTTATTTAATTAATATTTAAGTTAGGGGGTATTAGGGTTAGTGTTAGACTTAGGTTTAGGGGTTAATAATTTTATTACAGTGGCGGCGGTGTAGGGGGGGCAGGATAGGGGTTAATAAATGTATTATAGGTGGCAACGGTGTAGGGGGGGCATATTAGGGGTTAATAAGTTTAATATAGGTTGCGGAGGGGTCCGGGAGCGGCGGTTTAGGGGTTAATAAGTTTATTATAGTTGCGGCGGGGTCCGGGAGCGGCGGTTTAGGGGTTACTAGGTAATGTAGGTGGCGGTGGGCTCCGGGTGGGGCGGTTTAGGGGTTAATAACTTTATTACAGTTGCGGTGGGCTCCGGGAGCGGCGGTTTAGGGGGTAATAACTTTATTTAGTTGCGGCGGTGTAGGGGGGCAGATTAGGGGTGTTTAGACTCGGGGTACATGTTAGGGTGTTAGGTGTAGACAGCTCCCATAGGAATCAATGGGATGTCTGGCAGCAGCGAACATGAGCTTTCTCTATGGTCAGACTCCCATTGATTCCTATGGGATCCGCCGCCTCCAGGGCGGCGGTTTGAAAACCAGGTACGCTGGGCTGGAAAAGTGCCGAGCGTACCTGCTAGTTTTTTGATAACTAGCAAAAGTAGTCAGATTGTGCCGCACTTGTGTGCGGAACATCTGGAGTGAGGTAAGAATCGATCTGTGTCGGACTGAGTCCGGCAAATCGAAGCTTACGTCACAAAATTCTACTTTTGCCGGGCAGCAGGGCTTGATAACTAAGGCGAATCAGCCTTGCCTCAAATACGCTGCGGAATTCCAGCGTATTTGAGGTAGACACGTTGATAACTACCCCTCAAAGTGTGAAAATAAAATGATCTAAAGTGATAGATAAGTTTATTATTGCACTTTTGCTTAGAGCTATGTGTTTAACACCAGAAAAGGGGGTTATACATATACTTCAAGTCAGCTTAAGAGCAGCAAACCACTATTGGGAGCTAGCTGAGCACATCTGGTGAGCAAATGACAAGAGACATATGTGTGTAGCCACCAAATTCCAGCTAGCTCCCAGTATCCCAAGTAAATTTGATAACAGAAATTGAAAAGTCTCTAAAAAAAAGCATGCTTTATCTGCATGATCTATCTGAACCATGAAAGTTTAATTTTGTTCCTTTAGTAATATATTTTTAATGGTTTCTATGCAATCACAACACCTGTTATATATATTACATAAAATGGGGAATCATATTTTATAATTGTACAAAATACACTGATTATAATACAAATAAGAAAGGATATAAACAAGAAATCACATAAGAAAAAGTGTTTATTTTACATATTATAAAATACATTTATTGTTAGGTAGACAGCAATGAGAACTGCTTTAAACCAACCCTCCTCTATACATAAAATAGGGACCCTCTGACACACGGTTACAACGTTGGTGCTTTTAAATACAAGATCCCACCAACTACAACCTCCCGCTTCACCGTTTGTATATATACACACATACAGATTCATATAGAGGAAACATATAAAGGTATAGGATGACAGAGGGCCTTGCTTACCACCATTTGTGATTTTAACACAGTATAGAGGTTTACAGAACCTGTATTGTGTCTATCAATCAGACCTATTTTAATGTTCCTTTAATTGTATATCCAGCCCTGAGCACAAAGCTTTAAAGCCCATCAGTGGTCAGCACGCACAGTGTCTGACGTATCAAATGGACTCAATGTTCTGTCGATCTGACGTCATTCTAAGTTTCAATGTGATTCTGTCCTTGCACTGCAGAGAATAAACCTTTTGATGTAGATACGAAATACTTCATCTCTTAATCCATAAATTAAAGGGCTTAAAAATCTTGGCAGACACATGAAGAAAAAGAAATTGATTATGGGTAAGATGATAAGATACGCTCCGAAATATAGCTCTGTAAGTGTGTAGCTGAAAGCAAACATGCATAGCAAAAGCTGCCCGGCATGGAGCATGACGGTTTTTCCAGCTTTTGACGCGGTCGCTTTGCCAGAACCAATCTTGAAAGCGACCAGCATGATTTTGATATACGTGAATATAATTATTAGTCCCACTAGGGAAAACGTGAAGGTGTGAGTGAAGAATCTTATATTATTTTGCACCGCAGTGATTGTAAATGTTGCTCGACTACAAGAAACTGAGCGAGAGAGAAAGTTCATCTCGATTGAAGAACTCAGGGTCACAAAATCAGCAAAATTAGGAATCAGTCCTATAACCCATATCACAGATATTGCAATTAAAGCAGATTGTCTGGTGCAAAGCTCTCCATGTCGTAGAGGGAAGCATATGGCTATGTAACGCTCAAGCGCCATAACCGCCAGGTTGTATGGCGTAATCTTAAACGATGTAGAAGACACAGTGACTAATATGTAGCAGATTGGCACAGGGAGGGGTATGGAATACAACGCAATAAGTAACAGGAAGAGACCTATGATCAGATACAAAGTATCGTTAACGAGCATGTGGGCAAAAAGGATGTAGCGGCTGTTCTCTCGGACAGGGGTGGTGAAGTAAATACTCAATAAAACTGTGATGAAGTAAATGAAGAAGAACAAACAGAAGAGCATTAGAATGGTGATTGTCATTTGCACAGTCAGGGTGTACCTGCTGTTGGAGACACTTGAGGAATTCAGCATTGTTCTGTTCATGCGCCGTGTGGTGAAATGTAGCCTATAATAATACAAAATATATATGGTTAGTGTAAAGCAAAAACTGGAGGAAGCCACTTGTATGGGATCTATATTCTTAAAATATGGATTTATTTTCTTTCCATCCAAATGTATTAGGTTTATCCAGCAAATTTAAAGGGACAGTCTACACCAAAATTGCTATTGTTTAAAAAGCTAGACAACGCCTTTACTATTCCCATTCTCCAACTTTGCACAACCAACATTGTTATATTAATATACTTTATAACATTGAAACCTCTAAATGTCTCCCTGTTTCTAAGCTACTGCAGACAGCCTCTTATCACATGCTTTTTTATTAGCTTTTCACAATAGGAGACTGCCAGTTCATGTGGGCCGTATAGATAACATTGTGCTCACGTCTGTGGGTTGTGGCAGTCACTGCACTAATTGACTAAAGTACAAGTCAATTGATAATAAATAAATAGTCATGTGATGGGGCTGTCAGAAGAGGCTTAGATACAAGGTAATCATAGAGGTTAAAATTATAGTAATATAACTGTATTGGCTTTTCAAAACTGGGGAATGGGTAATAAAGGGATTATCTATCATTTTAAACAATAACATTTTTGAGTAGACTGTCCCTTTAACACATTTAATAAAAAAGAGTAGGCAAATAATCTCAAATAACCTGCACACGGTCCCAATCTTAAAGGTACATGAAACTTTAAATATACTCACTATTTATAATTTTTTCTTTTTATAATTTTTATTGTGGGTTAAAGGTGTACACACGCAAAAGTATATTCAGTACATAAATTTTACAGACATCAGTCTCAATGACAATAAGATAGTATATGCATAGGTAATTGCAAACATTATGGCGGACTTATAAAACACAATAATATATTCTGCAGTCTAAATAGTTACTTAAGTGTTTAGCTGATGATAATAAGTTCAAATCCTAATTTTATCTCCTCCTCAAAGCAGGTGAGGCCACTTTTGGACCTCCAGTGTAGTGTTAATATTGTAGTATGGGAGGATTATCTTATAATAGGTAGAAAATATGCATATGTTGGGAGCCAAACTGCCAACATAGAGAGAAGATTGAAAAGGAAAATGTGCTGGGGAATATTGTATATAACCAGATCCCTAGCTGAAAAGGTCTAGGGAGAGTATATAATATTTCCTAGGAGGGTTGACAGGGATATATCAGCGAAACAGATCCAACGTGGACATCTAGTCCCAGGGGCTATAAGAGAGGATACATTGGAGTCCAGATGAGCGCTATAAATATTGATCCGTATCTCTGAATAGAATCAGTATGCTACAAACTTAACAATACTGCAAATAAAAACATTTTTATGAACATTAAAACATTTACACTAAACATATCAAAAGATAAAAACTTGACTTTGTCTCTTAAATCAGAGATAGCTAGCGTAGTTATACATTACCCCGGTGTGTTATGATAATTAATAACTATGACATTCGTATGGTAAATAGTCTATATCTAGTAAGTGAGATCTACATTAAACACTATCTACCGAACTGGAAGCCAAAATACTAAGATCTCAGGTCATTTGCTGGAGAAGAACACATACAAACTGGTCCCTTTCAGGCAAGGTCTAGGGAAATTGTATGATAATACCTCTTAGGAGGTTTGTCAGGGACACATTTGTTAAGTAGGATCAGCTTAGAGCATTGATCATATAATTAGGGAAACCTTAAAAGGTAATACATAAGGGCCCCTGAGATTACTAAAAGATAACGAACCACATCTCTTAACTTATCTTTGTCTCTTACGTTGGAGATAGCAAGGTTAGTTGTTCATTACCGCAGTATGTTTTTGTTAGTTTATAACTGTGTCATACCCATTGTAAATAAAGTGCCCTCTTCTATAATAAAGTGCAATGTCTCATGTGATCAAGTCTTACTGGTGGACTAGTTCAGTTAGATTGAAGTATTGTAGACATGGGGGGATAGTTCGTTACTCATTAGGTAAATAGTCGCTAGGCGGGTATCCCCTAACTAGTAAGTAGGAAGTGCTAGGCAGAAGGGGCCAATATTACTCTCATACTAAAGGTAAACATCGTAGTGGGGAGCTATACACCATAGCCGTGAAGATATACTAATATCAATATAAGCTGCTCTACTAGGGATATACTGTAGGGAGATATAAATAAAGTTTGCTGGTAAACTTATCTAGTACAGAATCACTATTTATAATTCAAATCTATCTTCACACAATGCTGAACATTCGCACATTAATATCTACACTACTTGTAATTTAAATCTATCTTCACACAATACTGAACATTTACACATTAATATACACTCTACTTATAATTTAAATCTATTTTCACACAATACTGAACATTCACACATACATATACACACTACTTATAATTTAAATCTAGCTTCATACAATGCGGAACATTCACACATTAATATACACACTACTTGTAACTTAAATCTATCTTCCCACAATACTGAACATTCACACATAAATATACACTCTACTTAGAATTTAAATCTAGCTTCACACAATACTGAACATTCACCCATAAATATACACTCTACTTATAATTTAAATCTACCTTCATACAATGCTGAACATACACACATAAATATGTACACTACTTATAATTTAAATCTAGCTTCACACAATACTGAACATTCACACATTAATATACACACTATTTATAATTTAAATCTATCTTCACACAATACTGAACATTCATAAATAAATACACACTCTACTTATAATTTAAATCTAGCTTCATACAATGCGGAACATTCACACATTAGTATACACACTACTTGTAACTTAAATCTATCTTCCCACATACTGAACATTCACACATAAATATACACTCTACTTATAATTTAAATCTAGCTTCACACAATACTGAACATTCACAAATAAATATACACTCTACTTATAATTTAAATCTAGCTTCACACAATACTGAACATTCACAAATAAATATACACTCTACTTATAATTTAAATCTAGCTTCACACAATACTGAACATTCACAAATAAATATACACACTACTTATAATTTAAATCTAGCTTCACACAATGCGGAACATTCACACATAAATATACAAACTACTTTTAATTTAAATCTAGCTTCATACAATGCTGAACATACACACATAAATATACACACTACTTATAATTTAAATCTAGCTTCATTCAATACTGGGCATACAGATCTTCATCTACATATTGTGAACCTTGTCTGCATGTTTGTACATACCTAAATTCTGAATTTTGGTAACATGGAATAAATCTGAAAAAAATATTTAAAATTAAATCTTTTGCAATTCTTAATTATGTAGGGCTAGATACAGAGTACAGAAATGTAAACATGAAACAAAGTTTAAAAGCAAATGCAAAGAGATTGATGCTGTGATAATGTAAGTTCTAAGCTTAAAGGGACATCAAACTCAAATTTTAAATGTCATGATTTATAAAGAGTATGCAATTTTAAACAGCTTTCCAATTTACTTCTATTATCTAATTTTTCTTCATCCTACTGATATCCTTTGTTGAAAAGCATATCTAAATAGGCTCAGTGACTGCTGATTGTTGGCTGCACAAAGATGCCTTCTGTGAATGGCTTACCTATGTGTATTGCTATTTCTTCAACGAAGGATATCTAAAAAGAAGCAAATTAAATAATAGAAGTAAATTGGAATGTTGTTTAAAATTGTATTCTCTATCTGAATCGTGAAAGAAAAATATTGTGTTTCATGTCCTTTTAAGTCTATTTATATATATATTTTTAAATTTAATAGAGTAAGGAAAGCACACTCTCACTTAAAAAGCATCTACCAGGGTGGGTGCAGGCACAAATTAATACAGTACAGATGAAGCTTGCACTCTCTGGATTTTCAAAAAGGTGCTTTATTTAGCAAAAAATGTGACGTTTCGGGGATCAATCACCCCTTCATCAGACCTGGTCTGATGAAGGGGTGATTGATCCCCGAAACGTCACATTTTTTGCTAAATAAAGCACCTTTTTGAAAATCCAGAGAGTGCAAGCTTCATCTGTACTGTATTTTTAAATGTAATACATATTTTTTTTGCATACTTTTTTAAAATCAATCATGCTATTATAGTTTGTATTTTTGTTAGTAAAAAGTTTACTGGAGTTTAACTGGGACTGAATTGTTTAAACAAAAAACACACTCATTAGGTTTAAAAAAGAAAAAAGAAAACTTCCCTTGCTGCCATATGATTCTGATACTGACAAAATAGTTAATCATTTCTCATCAATACAAATTACATTTAATGCTGTCCTAAACAATTAGCCACTGAAAAACAAATTGCAGTTAAAAGTACCCTAAAGAGACTTACTGTTAGTGTTCTTTATTACTGTCATATTGGTGCAGCGTTATTGTTTAGTCTGATAATATAGCATCACAGTGTATGGAATAAATATATACTTACAGTGCAGCAAACAATGACACTCCAGGATGCTTTATGTGTGATTCATATTGAGATTGCCAAATACCAAGGCAGCCTAAAGTATTTATCTTCTCTTGGCTCCCTACAGATTTCTACCTCATTAAACACATTTTTTTGCAGTCAGGTTGTTTAACTTGGACATATTTTTTCCTGTTAACAACATTATGAGATCTCCCAGATGATGGACTCTGTTTTTCCTTTTGGAGCATGGGGAATGTTCATAAGACGTTCTACATGATAGGTCTGATGTATCAAACTTAAAGGGACAGTCTACTTGTGCATTTTTATTGTTTAAAAAGATAGATAATCCCTTTATTTCCCATTCCTCAGTTTTGAATAACCAACACTGTTATATTAATACACTTTTTACCTCTGTGATTACCTTGTATCTAAGCCTCTGCAGACTGCCCCCTTATCTCAGATCTTTTGACAGACTTGCATTTCAGTCAATCAGTGCTGACTCATAAATAACTCCAAGGGAGTGAGCACAATGCTATCTATATGACACACATTAACTAGCACTGTCTAATTGTGAAAAACTGTCAAAATGCACTTCAACGGTTTAGAAATCAGTTTATAAGCATACCTAGGTTTAGCTTTCAACAAAGAATACGAAGAGAACAAAGCCAATTTAATGCTAAAAGCAAATTGGAAAGTTGTTTAAAATTGCATGCCCTATCTGAATTATGAAAGTTTAGTTTTGACTTGACCGTACCTTTAATGAGGTATAACTCAAAAGCTTGGTACTTCATATCTTCTATACCGTTGCCTACCTGTCTTGTTTCTTTGAATATTTCTATATTAAAGGGATTAAAGGATTGGCTAGAG